>NC_056598.1:7870228-7954353 GCF_018340385.1 Cyprinus carpio
TCGCTAGTCTACGGATGCACATGCGACAATTACACATACTAGGTGCTTCAGATCAAAGCCTCAGCAGTCTAACAGCGCTCGTCAATGTCAAAATGACTGAGATGGCCAATCAAATCAAAGTAGGCAGGGTTTACTGTTGACAGAAGCAGAGCGTGAAGCATCAGTTTAACGTTAAAGAGAGCGAGGTAAGATGAAGCTGCAAATCATTTAATATAAGTCTTTTAACAATGTGCGAGTGGTGTGTGTGTGTGAGCGCACATCAGGTAAAGCAGAGCATTAATGTAGAATGGTGATTAAATGTTTTAATTGCATTTAAATGTCTGCGCGGGTTGTCTTCTCGCTACAAACATGAAGCCTGATTTAAGTTACTAAAAACAGGATGATTTTTAACCCCCTCATGGTGAATATAATGTACAATTCAGACGATTAAAAAAGTTGCATAAGCGCTTAAAATTTATGCAGCGTCTGAAATGTTATCTTTTTGCACCATTGCGACCGTCCGAGCTCCGTGTGGGGATGTGTGGTGTGTATTGGAACCGCATCAGTTAATGTCCGCATTACTGTAGAACGGGAAGTAACTGAACGTTTGAATGCATTGGCCAAAAAAAAAAAAAAAACAAAAAAGAATGAAAAATCCAGAAACGTTGCATGAAAAACAATTAGGCCATGTTTAATTTACATATAATGATAAATGTTTTGGAGTTAACAGATGCCTTTCATTTTGTGAGGGGGGTGTTGCTTATGGGTGTGGAGGTTGTGCACAGTAGTTACACTCAAAAATTGAAAAATGGCACATCATGACACAAGGTAGTCGAGCCCCGAAATAGATTAAAGAGCGAATGATACAGATAAGATAGATAGATAGATAGATAGAGAGATAATAGATGAGATAGATACGCATAGAGAAAGAGATGATAGATAGAGAGAAGAGCGATAGGGTAATTCAAAGAATGGTGGGAAATATTCCAGCATACTTTGATGGATTATCGCAATTGAAAGTGATGCACATGCTAATGTAAGGTAATATTGACAGGAGAAGGGTGACACATGACTTTCTCTGGAATGTGGAGCACAGACGGAAGTATATTCTGACAGAGTCGGACGCCCAGGCCGGTCACCGTGGGGAAAGAAACATATATAGGAGAGTTGGTGGACTTTGGAAAGCTAAGCTGTTTGTGAATGAGTGATAAACTTACATTATAGCACTATGCCGGCGGGAGTGGATGGGACCCCACATTAAGGGATCAGAAACTAGTTAACAAATGGCGCAATGCGGTGGTCTAATAGCGCGGCAAGGAGTGATCTGTAAGTTTTAGACCACTGCTGCCGATATCATCCCTCAGAAACTGGCACCCTTGTTTGGAAAGCTATGGATGATGACATAGATAAGGGAGTCAAGAGTTATTCGTTTTATTATTGACAGTTGATAGCCAAAATATGAATGCAAAATTACATTTGCTATAATTAACCTGATTTTTCTATCATAGCAGTTTTACTTCCGAGTGTTGATTTGCATTACATTGACAGTCGGATTCGTTTTATTAAATCACTTGTTTCTCATACCCCTGAGCAGCCTCTCTACTTTCATAAAAATATGTTTTTTGGCCTTAGATCAGGGCTGAGTCATGCGCAAAGCATTCATAGAGCAAGCCAAAATCACGGTGCAACAAACCGAGGGAAAAGCACCCAATAGGTAGGAGGGTGGACACAGACTAGGTCAGTTACTGCTTACCGTAAATTTCTGCTCCTTAATCGAGCGAGCAGAGCGTCAGGAATATTTGCGTGTGCGTGTAAGACGTGCTGGATATGCGGTCCCAGAAGGCGTAGACAGGAGGACTGTCAAGTTCAGATCGTTGACCTCATGAAGGAAAACCGGGCAAGGGGGGAGACTGATGTGTTGCCGGCCCCCCCAGCCCCCACAACCCCCGGGGCTTAAAGAAAAAGAAGATCATCAGGCAAGGCTAGGATCTTATTGCTTAAGGATTTCAGGGCTGTATGATGTGTGATTAGTCTAACAGTGTCATAACGCAGACTGGCTGAGTGACATTCATACATATGGTGAATGATGTTCTATTCCGTGGTGGTGGTTTAGGTTTAATGCAGGGAGAAGGAGATATGTAGAGGAGATATGACGGCCGTACTTAGCATTCATTCAGACGGGAAGCTGAAGATTTTGGGACGCTGCCCCTCCACGGGGGGGCTGAACTTTATTACGGGACATCAGGCAGGATACATCCGAACCTTTTGTGATCTCGCTATATCAATGGCTTTTTTCTCTCGTCATCATAATTTTATTAGTGGAGGATTTTGAGCGGGAGAGGCGCTTTACCCAGGGATTCCGTTATTAAAGATATGACTGGCGGGAAAAAGTGGCCCAAAGCAATTTAAAAACTTATCCGTGGGAGAGACCAAAGGCTGTGTGTGTCGTCGTTTATGAGGGGATCTCATATTTTTTTCAAATTGGCAGTGTCTGGAGGTGGCCAGGATCTCGAAGCTAGGGCCGAAACGAGGTGCCACATTTCTTCCACAGACTCGGCGGTATAGGGACCTAAATCACCAGAAGTGTTCTTTATGCTGTCCTGTGCACCAAAAAAAGCGGTTTTCGTTGTCATGATTTGGCAGCAGAGTGGCTGCCGCGGGTGATGTTGAGTGGGCCACTGCAAGTCGGCGTCACAAGAGATTTGCAACAGATTCGTGGATATTTGAGGACGTGGAAGTAAATGAGTACGTGGTGGGAAGTGGTAGGCTATGGGAATGAACGATGATATGGCAGAGATCAGCTATATTATTAAAAAGTACAAACCACGTCCTGGCCCAGGTCTGCGCTGTTACAGTATTTGATGAAGGGAGACTGGCGACGGTAAACCGCACAGGTGCGAAGGCGCATACCCTAAAACAGGTGGTCCTAGCAGGGATTATTGAAAGGTAAGCTACTGGTGGTCGATATCCAGCTGCAAACCATGTATTGATACGGCATTTAGTCTAACAGTTATACCCGCCGTAGACATCTTGCTGTCTATAGCGCCTTGCGCTCCTTTAGGTCTTCTGCTGCCATATGTCACGGGGTGGCTATGACATCCCACTGTGTATGCATAAGGGTGACCATTTACATGTTTCAATCCACATGTGGAACCAGATGGTGGGAACATGGGAGGGGAAACTATAATGGTGTTGGGTTCCGTAGAGGGAAACCACTCACAGGTTTTCTGATAGTGTTGGAATCTTATGGTGTCAAAATCATGATCCCATGGGAATACTAGTTATTTACATGATTTGTAATTGTGTGTAAGCCTAACTCTGTAAGTAGGTTATACAGTTGGGTTGGGTGTGTAACTTTGACATGCACTTTTTAAGGACCTGTAAATACTGAAAAAAAAAAAAACAAAAAAATAATAACCTTTAAAAAAAATCTCAAGGCCCTTTACTAGGACGAGGAGCAGAATGTACATATAGAGGGAGTCTTTTGATAGCAGAAATAATTTAATGCAAAAATAACTGGGCACGTGACGTGTGGATGCCAAGGGAACGGAATAAATGAGGAAATGTTTGTATTAAAAAGGAGAGAGAAATTAATAAATGTAATGCTTAAAAATAAGCGTGTTCGTGTGGTTTTTGTTCTGTGTGGTTTTCAGGTCAGATTTCAGATTCTCTTAGTCGGCCACAGATTAATGGTGAAGGTGTTTGTTGGGTTGGTTGTTTTTTTGTTTGTTTCTTTGTGTTTTTCTTGCTTATGTTGTCAAAATAGGTGCGTTGTTTTTTAGTTATTATAAGGAGTGATGATTTTTGATTTTCCACAGACATCTGTTTTTTAGCAAGCCAAAGACTCTTGTCACGTTGCCATCACATGAGTTAGACAGACGGTCGAAGATGCCCTCCTCCTTTTAAAGCTTTGGGCAGCCCCCGCGGGTAGTGTGTTACACTTAAACATTCTTGTCTTGATATTATTTAAAATAGTCATAACCTTAATGAGAACATACTTAATTTCTTTTCTCACTATGACACGGTGACAAATTTATGCTTGGCTAAAATAAGTACAATTTTTATTATTTAATTTCAGTTAAAGTTTATTTTGTTTCAGGTAATAAAATTATTTTCAATTATAATATAAAAAAAAAAAAAAAAAAGTACCTCGGATAGGACTAATGTAAATTTAGAAATTCTAATTACTTACTGTCAAGTTAATACATAATTTTATCTTATTCTCAAGCATGCCTTGCTGCTAGGCCCTAAGGCAATCATCTTTTGTACTTCCACCCCTCCGAGGTACAAGATATCCCTTAAACCGTAGACTAAAAAAAAAAAAATAAATGGCAAAAAAATTTTTTTCCAACCTCTGTTCACGCATGGATATTACATGTTTGATAATTTGTAGGGGGTGGGGGAGTTTTGCCATTAGGCCAGTTTCACATTTGATGATGACTGATACCTTAAAGGTGGTAATTCTTTGCAAGCCAACATCAGTGTCAACGGGTTCAGTAAGATATTCAGTAGTGTAAGATGTTCCTTCATAGTTTTTTTTGTTTAGTTGTTGTGTACAAAAGTTTAGTTAATGATTCACAGAGTAAGGTTTTCGGTAGGTTAACTAACTCTGAAGAGGGCCCCCGTAAATAGAGCATTTGAGAACGCATGCAAGAGCTAGAACTTATTGAGATAGCCCCACTACGATCCCACCAAAGAGAAGAATTATCATTGGTCAGGCCGTTGATAACTCTCTGGGCCGAATTCACGGAATAGTGGCCATGCCTAGGGGTACGCACTCACGACACATCTGGGCAAGCTATGACCCTAATCACCTACACCAGTCCAGGTAACCATGTCCTCTCGTATGTCAGTGGCACTCAGACAGAGGGCAATGTCCAGTGGTGCGGCTGGTGCGGTGGGGGACGTAACATATACCCGCCGTTGCAGGGTTACGTTGCTTTATTGATTAAGCCAGGTTGGTAATCTGACCGTTCTCGAGGGTGACAGGAAGTGTGGTAAATGGAAGGGTCACAGCGGGAAATAAGTCCAAAGTAAGAATAAAATAAGTAAACAAAAGGTGAAGTACACTTACAGCAAGGATGGAGCAGGGGGAGACAGAGCAGTACTACTCCAGATAGATGACTAGCGGGGGGGAGTCTAGCGCACTCCGGCCGGGTAAAGACCCAGTCGTAGCCCTAAGCAGAGGGTGGAGGAAGGGCTGGTACAGGCGCAGGAAGGTATGCCAGAGGAATAATCAGCGGCCCTCAGCGACAACGGACATGTCAGAAGGTGCCTTGAGAAAGGGTGGCAAAGGGTAAATTTCCCCGGTTGGTATTAGTAGCATCAAGCATCTGACAAAGCTACGCACGAGCGGCGGGCAGTATACTCTCGAAGCGCAGTCATCCTGGATAATGAAAATCGACGCCGATATGTGCGTAGCTTTGTCAGTGATCTACGCCTCTGTCTATTAACTGCCTCCATTCATCTGAAAAGCAGGTGATGGCGGTTAGCATTAAGTCACCGACAGATGACTGACTAGATGCGCATGATCCGCGGTTAGATATATCGCCCAGTCCCTATTATAGGTTCGTATAAATGTGTAGACTATATTCACTCCACCATGTCAAGAATTTGGAATAAATTGTATGTATATTCTTAATTTAAATAGGTCTCTTAGGCTCATCAAGGGTTTTTTGATTATGAAAAGAAAGCCGATGCTAAAGTCAAATTCTTTCAACTGAACAGAACTGCTTTCGAAGTGTTAATATGATTAAAAAATATTATTTATATTCTTAGGGAATGGCAAATGTGCTGATTTAATCGCAATAGCCATTACTCGAGTTGTCCCTCATGAGACCCTATCATGATCACAGTCCATGCACCATGCAGATGTGGGGACAGGATGGGATTATGTCATGATGATTTGGCCTTAGTTATTAGGATTATTGGGCGTATGTTACAATTCCAAGTTCGACAGACATTTTTCGATTAAACGTGTTTGGTTTTATGGTTGTTTGGAAAACCGTTGAATCATCGTTCTTCAGGGTTTACGTCGCGAGTAAAATAGACACGGGCGAACAGGCAAACAAGATTTATTTGAACGAAGAACTAAAGCAGGATAGCAGTGAGAGGTCACTTTACTGTCCCCTGTCTGGAGCAGTTTGGGGTGGTCCTGGCTTAAGATTAAGGTTGAATTGCGGGCTGGGCGTCTGTCGGGTCTTGGTCTGTTCATTTTCTCTATTGCCACCAAACTTGTTCGGAAAGCCGGAAGTGTCGTTACGATTTCCACAAAAATATATTTAAGGCCACCCACGGTGTTCAACGGAATGTTTTGTAAAGAAGTAATACACCGTATTATACTAAACACGGCCGGACAAATAACTGTGTCGGGATTCAGCAACGATTTTTTTGAATGTGTTTGGTAACAGGAGTGTCTAAAGGGATCGATCTAAGGCCGCATTTTCAATGTTGAAGCAAAAAGTACAGGAAATATAGGGGTAAGACTTGTTGGGATAGATTTATCTGTGAATTCAACAATCACTGTTGTATCTATTTGAATGTATGTATATGTAAAATCGAAGGGAGGCCTGGGATGGCAAAGCTGGAAGTGGCTAGCATCATTTGACTCCGGTCTTTGCATGGTCCACAGGACTTCGTCAGCAATCGTTCTAGAGTATGCGGATGGATTGCGCAGGGGGGGGGAAACGAGGTGGTGCGGCTGTATCGGGATAGGTGGCAATCTGTTATACCTTTTTGTTCAGGACTTCGTGGATGACATGAGGAAGAGATAAAAAGAAGAGCATTTAGGGGAACTAGCAATATGTAATGGAACAATTATACACTAGAGTTCAAAAGTTTGGGGGGTAGTATAGATGTATTATTGGGGGTTTTGGGAAGCAATGTAAAGGCTGGGGAGGCAACAAGCATGTGGTAAATTGAACATAAGAAGGGAAGAACAAGAGGATTTTAGATTTTATATCTGTGAATGACAACGATTTATCGATTTTGAAATAATGCTGGTTCTTTTTAAACTTTTGCATCAGAACAGAAAGCTGAGGGAAAAAGGTATTGCCGGTTTCAAACAAAATAGTGGCCAGCACAACTGTTGCCAACAAGTGATAATTTAATAATAAATCAGCATGATTAGAATGATTTCGGAAGACATCGACGTGAGGACAATCTGGGATAACTGGGAGCGGATGGAAAAGTAGCTTTGCACATCACAGACCTAAATTGATATTGAAATGGAGATATTACAATAGCAAAACACATTAGTTTATATTGGGTAAGAACATGGGACACAGAGATTACTGTTTTTTTTTTCGTATTTTTTGATCAAATAAATGCAGCCTTGATGAGCATTAAGAGACTTTAAAAAACAAAAGTCGTTTTTACTGATCCCAACTTTGGTTTGATAATTAATTTTCCAAATGTTGTGACCAGTTAGGTGGGTACAGAATTCTTTTTACGGGAATTGGCCTGCTAACCAGACAGTGCAGACTGCAAATGCAAATAAACAGTTCTATCTGTGGCCCCAATTCATTCTTAGTGAAATCCCACAATAAATGTATTTAACAAATCTAGTCCTAGTATGAGGTCATAGCAGTGGGAACACTGGACCGTAACCTCATATTTTCTTCCAAGAGCACTTGTTATAGATGCGGGTCTCTTGCGTCAACCCGTCACCTCTGGCTGAGGATGAGGTTTTTCCCCTTTGTGCAGCGATCATTCTCGCTTCTAAATCAGGCTTTAAATGTCAGAGACTAATCACAGTGTACTCAGGCTGAAGGTGCTTTTTCTCCAAACTCAATTACTCCTGCTTGTTGTGATGATTTTGCTCTGAGAATGCTTGTCTTCAGCTTTGAATAGTTATTTTGTTGGCTTGACAGTTTGATGCTTCAGCGCTATGGCTTTAGGGAATCAAAGCTGAAGGAGGAGGATGCATTGGCTGTACTCCTTTGTCCTTTTTGGCTGGGTTGTGACAACGCATCAACCAAAAATAATTTCCTCACTGAACTGAAGTAGCATTAGGTTTGATGGCAAGAGTTTTTCCATCCGAATAATTCAGTACAAATTTCAAATGCACAAAGTTACTGAATTTATCAGAGAACTTAAAGGAACAGATAGTTCACCCAAAAATGAAAACTGGGTCATTTACTCACCCTCGTCATTCGTAACTTGACTTATTTTCTTATGCCGTATTGTTAAAGAAGATTTTTTTTGTTTTGTTCATTAACCCAAATTTCCAAGCTGCTAGGTGTGTGTCTCCCAAAGTCCCCTGTTCAGGAAAAAGTCTGTTCAATCAGCGGAACATATTTTGCAATGCCTCCGGGGCAGCTATTTAGGACATCCAACAATGTCCTAGTAAAATGAATAGGGGAATCCGGAAATCTCAAAAAATGCTTGCTGAGCTCAGTTTTTTTAATTGCACATTTCAAATCACCAACCAAATCTAAATGCACTGACCAGTAAATTGAGTTTCCGTATGCTCAAATAGCAATTTAAAAAAGCTTATTTTTCAGTCTAGACCAGCCAATGCTCATGTGCAATCATAAGCATGAGTCTCTGATGATATAGGCCTCTGTTTAAACATCTCAGTGCATGGTCGAGGAGAGTGCATGGCACAGAGTTGCACTTAGGGGCATGTCCAAATCCACTTTTGTTCAATTTAACAACAGAAAAATACACTGACCGTATAACCAGGGACATGGTCCGAAAAGTTTGGGTACCTATCCTCTTAATGAGTACTGGGTTGTGATTGTTTGGTTTTACAGTTCCAATAACCCCACCAGATCAGAGTCTCGCGCTGCTCATCCCTTTTTTAAAAATCAGTTGCGCGGCTGGAACCATTGCGGCGGATTCGCTATTTACATGGCTGACTTAGTAATCCTTTATTTTTAGATATTGTCTTGTTTTGTATGATGCTCTTTTTCAATACTCAGAGTGGACCTCGCGTTGTGGGATCCGCTATAAGCGTAGATTTCAAAACGTTGCACTTTAAATACATAAAAAAATTAAAAAGAATACTGCAATCCCATTGACTCTATTTCTAGGTTTCAGTTGGGCAAGGCTCGCAATCGTTTTTCATTGCCTCACGTCGGTTTCACGAGACCCACACTTTTGACCCATGGGCGAACAGCATGATTGCCAAGCGCACTTGCGTATTTAAACACCGTGGTTGGTTGACTTGTAAAATTACTGCGTTGGTGCAGAAACTATCAAAAAACACTTAGCATAGGCACGGGCTCCGGTAGATGATAGGGCTCATAAAGTTAAAATGAGATATACTTTAAACTCGCAATCCTGACTTTTTTACTCTGTAATTGCAAGTTTCTACTCCCACAAGTCTGATTATTTTCTTAGAACTGTGAGATATAAACCCCTAATCCCGAGTTATAAAGTCCAGGTAAACGGGGGAAACAGGTAGCTCACATTTTTAACATTTTCTTATGAACTCCTGAAACCTGTTAACTGAGATTTTGTTGTTTGGTTTGGTTTTTGAGCAGCATTGATTTTACAGTGTCTTGAAATTTAAATATTTGAGTTTGAGACTAATAACTTAAGAATAAATCATGAACTGTGTCTGGGAACTGGGCTCACATGTTCTTCATTCGTCTAGCAATCAATACTATAAAAAAAACCCATTTGTAGTAAGTGTCTGAAACTCGCTCAGGCGCGTAGTTTTTGCACCCCAAAAGCCACTTCTTTGAGCATATTGTATTCCGGTGTTGGCTTGTTAGTCATGTTAGGGTATAAAAATAACGATATACTAAACAATACTATTTTTTTGTTGTTTTTAAAACATATGAGGAAAAAGCCATGAAGGGAATAAAATATGGTACTTATGGACTTTGGAGTCAACCTGAAATTTTTGTAACAGAGGAAAAAGGTCTTTGTTTTTACACAGAACTCAAGTCAAAGTACGGAGTTCCCCAAGATGTGAGCGCTGTAGTTTCAGGAGCGCTTAATCTCCATGGAAACTAATCGTGATAGGTACACTAGCATGGTTGAACTTGGTTCCTCACCCTGCAAACAAGCTCACATCATAGTGAGTGGCTAATAGTCTCATATTTGTTCTTGAGATAGTGGAAGATTTTGTTGTTAACAATTAAGACTTATATAATATCTGCTACATGCAACACCCGTAAAATTGTATTTCATTGGTGTTGGTGTTGTGTGTCATAAATAGTAAGTATTTTAACCTACGTTCTATTGTCCGTATCGGGAACAGGGTTTGGCAATACACAGATTACTACGTGGAATGCACACACAATAACATTCTGCTCCGTTGAGGATTGAGTTATTTCTTTGGCCTTATCCATTAGGAATTAGACAGGAGGATAGGGATTGTCTCTGGTTGGGGGTCTCTAATGTACCTTCAGTACTGTTTATTTGGAGGGATTTTCGAGTCTCTCGTTAGATCTCTGTCTAGTATGATGATTTTTGTCTGAGTTTTATGTCATTAAGGAATTCGAGTATGAGTATTTTAGTAAGAGTTTTTGTATGTAAATCAGGAAGATATGAACCGAGGAAGAGCATATTTACAGCGTGCTGATTGGTTCCTGAATATCACGAGTTTAAATGTTCATCAGTATAGCATAAGTTTGACTTGATGTGAATAAATTTGTGCCAACACAATATTATGTGTTTTTGCTCATTTTATGGCAGAGAACATATTACCGTTAAAGCCATAGCAGATGTTGTTGCCTGCATCCTAAGAAAACACAACAGTAAGTTTATTTTCCTGAATTAATTCATGCGTTGTTGCGGATTCAACCACGATTACATTTGGATTGGGTTTTCTAAAACAACAGTGTGCATTTATATGATAAACTGAGACCATTTCAACTAAAAAGAGGTTTTATATTTAAATTTCAGCGGGTCAAAATATAAAACACATATATATATATATATATAAAAAAACAGATTAACTATTGGACCTATTGTCACGCGACTTCAGATCCATGCTAAACAAAGTCAAGAGATTCAGCAGTTCATTATTGGAAATAATAATTACAAAATCTCATGGGTACGTGCAAACAAAATGTTTTAGCTAAGGGGCATCACTGGACATTGACAAAAAATTTGGAAGCCCCTTATATAGAGTCAGCTGGTCTCTTGTCACCATAAAAACCCCTCATTAGGATGTGATGAAAAGTCACCAGTCTTGCTCCTGCAAAAACTGGGTTTATAATAGCAAACAGTGGGACTAAAGGAATCTGGTCAATTATAAAAACTATATATGGGTCTTTTCTCAGGCCGTCGTGTTAGTATAGTCGCTGGAGTGTTCTGAGATGGCTTAGTTGGGCTTCCTGGTAAAAATCAAAAAAATCCCCCCTGCAGTGCTGGCTTCCACATTTCAGGTCCCTCCTGGCCAACCTGCTGTGTCTGAATCGGCACAGCCCGATCAAACACCCAACCGTGGGCTTCCCTCTCATCGGGCCAACTGGACTATCAACTAGGCCCACCAGGGGAGGGATGCCTCTCCAACCCCCAAACCAGGGATGAACTCATTTACTGTATATAGAAAACCTTATCTGGACGCGCGCCCTGTTGATTCAATTCCTGTAATAATTGCGACTGTGTCCCCCTTATCACACAGGTCAGTTAACATGGACCGACTGCGTTGTGATGTGGCTTTCCTTTAGTGCAGGTGGATTTAATGATCTAATTGTTCTGTTTCAAGAGATTAGCCGTGGCATATGAGTTGGTTTGACTGTTTCACAATGTATCGATCGTTCTCTTCTGTGCGATGGGGAAGGGTGTATGTTCTGAGGGGCTCTGACAACAAACTTATATCATCTCCAAAGACTCAGTTTGTGAAAGGTCGTCTGGGAGTGTGGATTTAAGAGGGTGCAGAGAAGGGTGCAGAGAAAGACAGAATGACCCGAGCTAGACTGTGACGCTGTGGCCTTTTGAAGTCAGTCACTGTGCTTGGAAACTTACATAAGAAATGACTATGTTTGTCAATTCTGTTATGACCATACAAAATGTTGGAACAACAGGATTAGGTTGGTGATGCAAGCAGCAAATCAGCATATTACAATGATTTCTGAAAGGATCACTGAAGACTGGAGTAATGGCTGCTGAAATCAGCTTTTGGGGATCACAGGAATAAATTACATGGAAAATGGCATTAAATTAGACCCTCATCCTTTACCTAAGTCCATAATTACTGATTTTTACTGTTGTTTCTGACCAAATAAAGTAAGATAGGGTCTGTTCAATGACATCTTTACAAAAAAAAGTAGCTTGGACGCAACCGGTAATTACCGCCGCCGCAGGCCATGTGCGCGAGTGAAGTCGTGCACGAAACTACCCAGTGCAGGTGGCGCAAGGACGTTGCACTGCTGTTATTGTTGTTTTGTAATGGAAAACGAATAATGTTTTAATATAACTTATGCCCTTAAAAATCTTACAAATGATTTAATATAATTCTTAGAGTTTTTCAACGCGAGATAGTTGACTGCAAAGAATTTTTTACCAGGCGGCTGTTTGGTATTAAACAGTCATTATGAAACCCATCAAGCTCACAATTCCTTATGTTGTATTGGGGCTTTCATTTGTACCTGCTATTTCGTTTTTGAAGAAAAAATCATGACTTTGGCCATTGCCTCTGTACAAGCTGACACTTCAAGTGAGACTAGATGAAAAAAATAATCTTGTTAGAACCTTCTCTTATAGGGTTACTTGCGACATAAAAATTAGAAATCTATAAACGTAGCCGATTGCTCTTGGCATGCGTAGCTTAAACCAAATGTCAGAAGGTGCTGTATGTAAGATTTTGACTCTACTAAGCTTAAAATACCATATATTTTTGCGATTTTGAAATCATGCGGATTACTAGACTTGTTTATCTGAAAACATGCTACTGTCATTTATTCTCATGTAAAATGTACATTCGCGGGCCTCCACCCTCATCTGCAATGTACTATGCAGATGAAAGGGCCCCTCCTTATTGCTGTAATACCCAATCTGGTCGAGCAACGTAATGTTAAATGTGCTGAATTGGCATAAACATAATGGTTCGTTTGTAGGAGAGGAAGGAGACCAGGGTCGGCGTTTCTGAGGAGTCGTGGGAACTTTTTAGTTTAACGAAATAAAACAAAGTCGCAATCCACACCTGCGCATACGTTTACATTCAAACCACTCTGCTGGGCAATTCACAGTCTTGCTTGCTTGCTTGCTTGAGCTCCCCACGAGTCCTCAGCTCTCTCTCTGCCCTCGCTGGGTTTACGGGCGGCCTAGCTTAAATACCCCGCTTTCCCCATGCCAATCACTGCAATGAGAACCAGGTGTTACTCGTTTTTTCACTTGACCCACTTACCACCGCTCGTCTCTTCACTCTGCTCTCTCGTCACAGACCTCACTGAAACCACACCTCCCCTGCCACATACCCCCACCTACGCCCGACTCAGCCTGGGAGCCATCCGGCCTGCAGCCGCCCCCCCATTCCTGGAGAGGAAGTCGGCTACAGCCATCTGCACCCCGGCCTGTGAATCACCTTGAACTTAAACGGCTGTAAAGCTAGATACCAACGGGTGATTCGCGCGTTGGTATCCTTCATGTGGTGGAGCCACTGCAGGGGCACGTGGTCCGAGCAGAGGGTGAACTCCCGCACCAGGAGGTAGTAGTGAAGGGTGAGGACCCCCACACTGATGGACAAACACTCCTTCTCTATGGTGTTATCTAGATGGTCTCTCTCTTCGAGAGCTTTCCGACTAATGTACAGCACCGGGGCGTTCCTCCCCCCACTTCCTGTGGACAGGACCGCACCCATCCCCCTGGTCCGACGCGCGGTCTGTAACAAAAAGAGGGAGAGAAAAGTTAGGAGCATGCAGGAGCGGTCCGCCACACAGGGCAGCCTTAACTCGGGTAAAGGCCTGTTGGCACTGCTCCGTCCATTGGACCGTATCTGGTACCTCCTCCTTTTTTAGTGAGGTCAGTCAGCGGGCTGGTGAGGTCCGAATAACCAGGAATAAACCTCCTATAATTCCCGCCAGCCCCAGGAACTGCCTCACCTTCTTTTTTTTCGTCTTGGGTCTGGGGCAGGTCGCAATCGCTGCCGTCTTGTCAATTTGGGGACGCACCTGCCCGTGACCCAAGTGGAAGCCCTGAAATACCTTACCTCCAACCCGCCCAACCGTGCACTTTATCTTCGGGTTGGCCGTTTAGCCCCGCGCCTGTCTCAGCGCCCCGAGGACAGCCCTCGCATGCTCCCATATGCCGCTGCCAGTCCCCACTATAGATATGATATCATCCAGGTAGGCTGCGGCATATGCAGCATGGGTTGGCGCAGCACTCGATCCATGGACTCCTGAAACATAGCGGGGGGCCCCCGAAAAGCCGAAAGGAAGCGTCACAACTTGGTGTAATCCAAAACGGCGTGGTGAAGGCTGTTTTTTCTTTGGACATGGAGATAAGATAAGGGGATCTGCCAATATCCTTTTGTTAAGTCCCTATGTCGAGTAAAAAAAAAAAAAAAACGAGCCGTACCTAACCGACACATCGAGCAACTCATCAATCTGCGGCATAGGATAAGCATAAAATTTTGACACTGCGTTCACCCCCTGCGATAGTCCCCACAAAACCGCACCGAGCCGTCCATTTTAGGCACCAAAACTATCGGGCTCGCCCAATCACTGTGGGACTCCTCGATTACTCCCATCCCCAGCATCCCTCTAATTCTGTCTGAACCACTTTTTTTGTGTGTTCAGGTAGTCTATATGGCCGGCTGCGAACCACCATGCCCGGCTCCGTCTCAATATGGTGCTGAATCAGATTAGTACGACCAGGTAGGGGTGAAAACACAAATTCGGACTGTAAATGCCCAATGTCGTGTGAGCTGCGAGGGCGAGAGGTGATCCCCTCCTGGGCCAGGGCGAGGGATTTTTCTTTTTAATGACCGCCTCTGGCCCGAGATCTTCCTCCTCTGATCACCGCCGTCGCTAGCAACCCTGACATCCTCTTCGCTTCATTTTTTAGGAGGTTGAAGTGGTAAATTTTTGCCGCGAGTCGCCTTTATCTGTTCGTACTACTTCATAATTGAGATCTCCTACTCGCTGTATGACCTTCAAGGGTTCCTTATGCCACTTGGCTAATAATTTGGAGCTGGAGGTGTTGGCAGTAATACGTTCGAGCACTTTATCGCCCCCGGCCGTGCAAATTCTCGGAGCTTATTTCCCCTGTTATACAGCTGGCTTTGTCTGCCCTGGGCCTGAAAGCAAATTCTCCATAGAGAGCCGCCCCAGTGTATGGAGTTTTGCTCTCAGGTCCAATGACATATTGAATTTCATTCTTGCTATCGAAAACGTCCGTTCCTCCCAAGTGTCTTTTAGGACGTCTAGCACCCCCCGTGGGGCTGACGTCCTGTAAAGAAGCTCGAAGGGGGAAAAGCCCGGTTGCGGGGGACCGCGCTCACAGCGAATAAGAGGGGTTTCTAGCCATCTGTCCCAATTTTTCGACGTCTTCTTGTACGAATTTACGAATCATTGTTTTCAACGTGCGATTAAACGTTCGACCAGTCCGGTCCGTTTGTGGGTGATAGACGCTGGTACGTACCGGGTTTAATGCCCAACAATTCGTATAATTCGCGTAACGTGCGTGACATAAACGCTGGTGCCCTGGTCCGTGAGAATATCTCTTTTGGGATTCCCACGCGGGAGATTAAACGAAGCAGGGCGTCCGCCCCACTCTTTGCTGAGATGTTGCGGAGCACCACTGCCTGCCTCTTGATATCGTGTTGCGTAATCCACTATGACTAACGCAAAACAATGTCCCCATGCTGATCGTTCTAATGGCACGATGAGGTCCATACCAATTCGTTCGAAGGGGACCTGCACTAGAGGAAGAGGGCGCAATGGGCTTTTGGGGTGGCGGTGGGTTCACCAACTGACATTCCCGACAAGACGCGCACCATCTGCTCACATTCTCGTGAATGCCCGGCCAAAAAAATCGGGTCCTTAGACGATTTCATGTCGCTGTCATACCTAAAAAGCCCTGCCATTGGATTACAATGCGCCGTCTGGAAAAGCATTTCCCGACGGCTCTGAGGTAGTAATAATTGGGTTGTATCTTCCTTTGTCTGAGCGTCATGGGTCACTCGATACAACCGGTCCATATAACGGCAAAATATGGATAAGAGAGCGCGCGGTCAGGATGGAGGACCCTGCCCATCGATGGAACGGGACCTGCTCGAATGCGTGTTTGAGGGTCTCATACTGGGGACTGCTCCAGGGGAAAGTCATCACGACTGGAAAGGTTTAGCCTCCCCAAGTTGCTAGGTTCCCCTGAAACCTCCCCACTGGGTCCTGGCACAGATTCTCCCACCTGAGCGCTCGCCCCCCCTCTGGCCATCTCTTCTTCCCCCAGAGGCATCCACAGGCAATCCACTGTTAAACACCCCAATAATTGTTTTGAAAGCTGGCCAATTGGTTCCCAAGATTAGTGGATGCCGGAGGCGCGGACTAACGGCCACCTCCACATAATGCTTTTGTCCCCTAAATTTGATGGCTATGGCTTTTACGGGGTATTCCACTATATCCAATGCCCCGGAGATGTATCAGGCTTTGATGGATGGAGGTCTGGTTACAACCTGAATCCACCAAAGCCTAATAGGTACCCCCCTTATCCTCACGGGTATTTGGTACAACCCGGCTTGATCGGGGGCAGCCCTGCGGGACGTCCGGGATCCGGACGCAACGTCCCCACCTCCATGACTGGGCACCGATCCACGAAATGGGCTGGATCCCAGCAACGCCAGCACGGCCGGCCCAGGCCTCCCCGCCGCCCTAGTGGCCGGGAAGTCGGTCAGGTGATTTGATGTGGGAAAGCGGCAGGTGCTCGTCGAGTCCCTCCCGGTGCGGCGACGCCATTCCCCGGCATGGGCATGGCCTCACGAACGGCGCAGCCGGCTCTGTCCCCCGGTCCTCCCAGCGGGGGGCGGCCCTCGGTGGCCCCGCGAATCGGGTCCTGGGATAGGGACAGGTTTGTGAGGAAGTGGAAGAGAGAGGGGGGGGGGGGGAAGAGAGAGGAGATATATGGAAGGGGGTCGCCGCGACCCTGGAACACGCCGCCAGCTGATCCTCCGCCAGTTGGATGGCCAGATCCAGCGATGCCGGCCGTGTCACTGGACCCACTGGGTGGTTCTCTTGGGGAGTCACGAGATGAACTGCTCCAGTAACACTTTGTTGATGATGGTCTCGGTGTCGCTTCCTTCCGGCCAACAGCCATTTGCGGCACGAGTCCCGGAGCTGCTGGGCTAAGACAAAAGGGCCGGCCCGCTTCAGTTCAGTTCCAAGAGACCGGAAAGCGCTGACGGTGTTGCTCGGGGCTGAGGCCGACCCTTTGGAGCACTGCTCTTTTTAAGTGTCTGCATAACCAGGAGGTTCTGACAGGGCAGGTGTTGAGCAGCCTTCTGGGCTCCCCCGACAGCAGGCGGGGATCACCCGCACGGCTTAAATACCGCCTTCCCCATGCCAATCACTGCAATGAGAACCAGGTGTTACTCGTTTTTCACTTGACCCCCCCCTTACCACCACTCGTCTCTTCACTCTCCTCACCCGTAAAAAAAAAGAAAAAAAAAAAAAAAAAAAAAAAATAAAGAGAAAAACAAAACGAAAAAAAGTAAAATAAGAAAGAAAAAAGAAAAGAAGAACACAGACCCGCTGAACCACGCCTCCCCTGCCCACAAAAAAAAAAATAGACTGTATTCAGTAGTTACAAGTGTTCATTCTTAGAGGGGGAAAAACAGTGGAAGCAGTTTGTTAAAATATATACTTATTTGAATTTTTTTTACTTTATTATTTAATTTTTTTTTTTTATTTTTTTTTTTTTTTATCTGTGTTTGGACACAAGTCATGTGCATGGTTGCAAGCACGATACAGAAACTGAAATCTTATAGAGACCAAAACTGCAACTATTGTAAACATGTTGTTCAATTGAAATTGGTGCTGAAATACATATAAAACTAAACAAAAATAAAAAAAAAAAATATAAACATAAAAAAAAACTTAAAAAAATTAAAAAAAACCCCAAAACAAAAAAAACACAAAAAAAAAAAAAAATAAAAAAAAAAAAAAAAAATAAGAATAAATAAACACACTAAACTGAATTCAAAATCTAAGTCTAAATAGAAAGAAAGAAAGAAAGAAAGACAGAAAGAAAGAAGAAAGAAAGAAGAAAAGAAAGAAGAAAGAAAGAAACGAAAGAACTGAACAAATAAAAGTGTTGTTTCGGTCAGTGTATCTTTTGGTCATTGATTTTCTACTTAAAAAGAATAAAGAGAAATGAGAAACACTTTGATTCATCATTTTTTTTTATTAAGAAACAGAAAAATACAAATTAAGCGGGATTAAATATTATTTTATAATCATATTACTTAAAAGAATATAATAATTATTTTATAATAAATCTTCTACTTAAGCTCGCGTTGGCCACGTATCAGTGCAGTAAAGAAGGAAAGAAAGAGACGTTTCAGCACTGCCCACACTTTGAAACAAATATTAAAGCTATAATCTAATTTTTATACAGAATCCATTGAACAAAAATATGAAAAATTCAGCTACATTTTCGTTTCTCTACGTTTCTTAAAGGGTTACTCCACCCCAAAATAAAAATTTTGTTATCATCACTTAACCTCCATGTCGTTCAACACCCATAACAGCTTTGTTCATCTTCGGAACACAATTTAAGGATATTTTGGATGAAAACCAGGAGGCTTGTGACTGTCCCATTGACTGCAAAGTAACTTACACTGTCAAGGTCCAGAAAAGTATGAAAGACATTGTCAGTATAGTCCATCTGCCAGCAGTGGTTCAACCGTAACGTTATGATGAGAATACTGTTTGTATGAGAAGAAAAAAAAATAACAACTTTATAAAACAATTCATCCCCTCGATGTCTCCACATCATCCTAGCGCCATTTTGAAGAATATCCGCTGAACACAAGCTCAGCTCGGTTGGAACCACTGATGGCAGATGGACTATTCTGATGATGTCTTTCATACTTTTCTGGACTAGGCAGTCTTTTCACGGGTTTGGAACGACATGGGGGTAAGTGATTAATGACAAATGTAAATTTTGGAGTAGAGTATCCTGTTAACAAAACGAAAATCAAACTGTTTCTCATTACTCTTCATTTCTTTTTAAGTAGAAAATCAAAAGACCAAAAGATACACTGACATGTTTCACTTTTATTTTTAATGTTTCTTTTTGAAGTTTGACATGCTGAATATTTGACATGCTGGATGCAGACAACAGAGGATAATATATTCAGTAATATTTCCAGTCCATACATCACACAAAGCTGTTATATGACTTGGAATATAGTACACATATTAGAAATTTTCCCCATTGAGATTTTCCCCACTCACTTTTATTGTATGGAAATGAGTGGCAAGGATTTGTTTTTTCTTTTTTTTTGGGAACAAGAGGGTGAGAAAAATGATTACAGGATTTTTCCTTTTAGGCTGAATTGTTCCTTCAAATGCATTTATTGTATATTCACCAAATTGAGGATGGGAAGGACCTTGAATGCGAGTGTGCTCCAAGGCATAAACAGCATGCACTAATGTTCTGTTTTATCTTTCCCCAAAGCAAGAACGATTCTCATACAAAGCTCTTTTCCGGTTTGTTTCAGTGGCATTCGCGAGTCGGGTTATGTGCACTCTGGTGGTCAGCGTGTATACGTACATGCACTGGTTTCTAGGTCAGCATCGAGTCGGGCCTCAGGGCTGTGGCTGTTATTTAGGTTGATAATGAAAGTGCTGCAGTTAAACAAGCACTCATGTTCACCTACAGTGCAGCAAAGGCCCTAACAAATCCCTCTATTAGAACTTTAGAAAAGTTATGAGCACTTCTTTTTTTAGAGGTTAAATCTAAAATTCTTCTCATCGAGTAAAAATATTCAGTCTGCATTAGCATATAAATGCACGTCTGGTGATGCATGTTTAATGGTGGGTGATTTAAATGTATATTATTCATACACAAAGTGATGATTGTAGCTATAAATGTGCAAACACTGACTGAGGCGGATAAGTTCTGATGTTAAAGTGCATGTGCTTGCATACGTGGGTCAGCATATCTATCTTTTTCTTTCTTTCTTAGCTTTCTTTCTTTCTTTTTTCTTTCTTTCTTTCTTTCTTTCTTTCTTTCTTTCTTTCTTTCTTTTCCTCTAATTATTGTACTGTACTTTGTTTGTTCTTTTTTATCTTTCTTTTTGTTTTATTTTCTTTTCACATCTCTCAATCCATCTCTTTTCTCTCTCTTCCTTTTTTGTTCATTTTTCCACATTCATTGTTTCGCTTTTTTCATTCGTGTCAGATTCAAGTTCTTTCCTCTAAATTTGTTTCTTTCTTTCATTTTTTTCTTATTTACTTTCTTTCCCTTATGCATTCTGTCTTCCTTCCCTTATTCATTCTGTCATTCTTTTCTCCATCTTTCTTTTCATTTGTCCATTTTTCCATTTAATTATTTATTGGTCCTTTTTCCATTTACTTATTATTTGCCTTCTATTTGCTTGATCGCAGTCTTGTGCTTTCATGTCCTTCTAGTACCAGCCTCTCTGTAAAGCCGTATTAACATTGTGATGTGTTCAGAAAACAGTTTTGGACTGGAGAGGACATTGTTTGACACTTACCGTATGTTTGCATGGAGCATCAAGAGCAAATGAAATTCAGTCCTTCATGATATGAAACAGCTTGTCGCTGACGTGTCTTCACAGAAACCCAAGCAGAAAGACTGGCACCCTCCTGATGGCTTCATTCTGGGGCTCTGGACTCTGATCTTGCTGGTGTTCTTCCAGACCTATGGCATCAAACATCTCAAACACATCTTCTGATTCATCCCTCCCAGCACCACAGAGGTCAAAGAACCCACCGCTTTCATAAAAGAGTCCACCCTAACTTTGTTCATGATTGATTTGGTCAGGAATAGATTTTAATTTATTATTTGATGCAAGTTTGTTTTCTTTGGGTTTTACTGTGTATCATTTTTGAAAGTGACTGACTTCTTACGTTCAAACATTCTTTGTTGTTCGGAGCTCAGTAAATCCATTTGAATTTCACACAGGGACTTTCTTTTGAACTAAACACACAGACAGCTTGCAGGGAGAAGCATACTTCTTGTTTGTTGGTTTGTTTGCTAGTTTTTTATTTGTTTACTTGTTCTTCAATTTCCATTTTATATTTCATTCTCTTCAACAATTATTTTCGAACACTTATAATGGCACATGTGGAATTGTAACTGGTAACTCCTCCCAGATTTCTTCATTTGTTCTTAGTGGGGGTGGGGATGAAAATGGTTTTTTTTTTTTTGTTTTTTTTGTTTTATTTAAACAAGATAATCTAAATCTGTAAATGCAATCGCTGATATGTTGTTTCAGTTGCATCATTTCCATTCTTATTATTTAATGCTTATTTAAAGTGGTAAAGGATACTACCTTTCAGGGTAATATATGGCTCATATTTTAAAGTAAAGCTTATTCTAGGATAAATTCCTTTTTTTCTTCATTATCATAATGAAAAGAAAACATCTCGCTGTACTACAGTGATGCTTTTTTAAATCCGCACACATCAATTAAGTACAAACCACTATAACATGATGTGTTAAAAGCACTGTTCTTAATTTAAATAATAGAACATTTATTTTCCAGTTAGCAAAGAGAATGTAATTGTTTTTCCACACATATCATTGAGCTGCTGGCAACTGACTGACAAGAAGTGAGTAGAAAATGTCATGAAAGTAGTAAAAAATATTTCATTTATCTTAAAATAGGCTTTGTTCTTAAAGCAAAATGGAATGTATTTGTTTTTTATGACCAAGACATTTCATGAGATCATTCAGCAATAAATACGAGGAATTAATGGACAACAAACAACATTTCCATTTGCCTGTGGCAGTGTCCTGTAATCTGTTCCATTAGCATCTCTGCTGCACTTGAACTGTTACGAATGTGCTCTAAAAGGGTCGCCAAATTCACCCCCAGATACACAGCAAGTGTGTATGAGAGATTGACAAATTGGACTGTCTGAAATCAGTTTTTTTGCTTTTTTATTTCTCTCTCTGTCTAATGCATCATTAACCGCTGTTGGAACTGAGGATTGTTTTAGGAGAGCAGAGCTCACATTAAATATTGACTGGCACTCACATTATGTGAGAAAACGCATTACGAAAATTTCTACAGTCCCAGTTTTGTCTGTTTTCCCTGTTTATGGTTCTGTGTTTTTTATTATAAAACTAACTGGGCACTAAAGGTGATATTGTGGAATAAAGTCTACAGTGAAAATTCTCTGAAAGCTTTTCATGTTGTGTTCCCTTTAAATTCAAAGGAAGGTAATAAAGCGGAAAATAGTTGGGAAAGAGCTGGAGCTCTTTTTTCTGCAGATGAAAATGAAAGCGAGAACAAAAGAACTCACATTTACAATGGAGAAGGCAATTATGAAATGATTTCTGGTAACATAATGCTGAGTTATGAGAGAGCTGTAAATGGATCAACACCTGCTGCAGTTACTGGTTGTGTTGTATACAAATACCTACCTAATACATATTAAGACATATTTATTAGGCCATGAAAATACAGCCTTCTTAAAATGTAAATTAGTAGTGATGCCCGATTTCTATGCTAATTTCATATTTCAATCATGCACCAGTTGAAGCTACTTTCATTAGTACCCATTGAAAAGGCTTGATTTATTTTGTCATTATTTTTTAAATAAATAATAGTAATATGGGCTTCATGCAAGAAGACCTTTTGGCTTTTTGTGCAATAACAAGCTGGCACAGAGGAAAAGACAGAGTTCCTTTTTTGATTCTGCAGTGGCATATCATGATTTTGTGATGTGAATTCATCTAGCATGTAATTCCCCGGGTTGGTTTACCTGCTCATATATTTGGGGTTTAATTATAGCTCAGCACCCTGTGATTCATCTCTCTGTTTTTCAGAGCCAGAGACGTTTGTCTCTCAGTCAGCGACTCACTGTTTGGAAAATAGACAGGCCACCATGGATCAATACACCACCAAGAGAAAGACCCCTGGTGCAGTAATCTTGGTCTAGCTGCAGTGGCCTATATTGCTTTATTTCTCACCAATTCTCTCTTTCAATATAACACAGTGAAACACTTAAGCTTCTGTTCAGTGTGTTTTCTCTCTGCTTTCAAAGATTGTCTACATCGTTGCACAAACCGGAGAAGATGAGAAAGAAACGTGGTTTTTGTGTTACACTGTAACAAAACACATACTGTAATACAGCACCATTAGCAAATTAATCTTACCTGAATCATGGTTTTAGTGTCAGTAAATAATGATGATCATATTTTCTAAAGCTTTTCTGCATAAAGTTATATCCAAATGTACAACACAGTTATTTTCGTACCATTGATTCATTTATATTTTTTATATTTCCTGTTTTAATTTGAAAGTTTAATAAATTTGTTGTCATTTTTAATGTGTATAATTTATTTTACTTTTAAATATTTTAGTACCTCAAGTTAACTTAAATGAAACTGAAATAGAATAAGTTTATTAAAAAACAAGTCTTATGTCAGCTAATATTTATTTATTTCATTTATGTAATTTTTTATTTATTTTATTTATTTTTTTAAGTATAAGAATGGTTTATTTAGTAATGCCACCTTGAACAACATACCTAAACATCTAAAAAATCTAACATGACTGTAAAATGGTAAAAACAACGGTACAACTCTATTGTGTATATAACACACAAGTTTTAACAATAACATTAATGCACATGCGTTTAGAAAATGATAAGCTTCACCTGCCTTTAAATCCATCATAAATTTGCCCTATTAACTTCTATTGTACATTGCCCATCATTGCAGAACGAGTTAAAATTATTCTCTATTGTAAACACCAGTAGCCACAAATGCTGTTGAATAAACAAGTTTTGAACCTGGAATATTTCTTTAATTAACCTTTCAGCTATTTACCAATGTGATTTCGATTTGTTATATAGTATCATATATATATATATATATATATATATATATATATATTATATATATATAGATATATATATATATATTATATATCGGAAATTAAGATAACAACCCTTGAAATATTTTTCCTACTTGCTGTTTTTTCAAAGTGACATATGATTTCTTCCACAGCTGTAAGCATACAGAAAATAATGTTTCCCCCCTCAAGATGGACAGGCATTTCAGCATTTATACAACCAACAGTAGCTTTTGCAATAATTCAAGCTATTACAGACCGACCTCATCACTGTGCGGCGTATCTGCAAACATTTGTGCATTCAACAGCAATGCCAACTTGTCAGTCATCTGGGGGCGCATTAATGCGATGGCTGCTTTAACAGTCCCCGACACGTGTGTACATTTGCATGACTGACAGGTGCAGTGCGGTTATGGTCAAACGATGCATGGCCTCCCTACTGTGACAACCGTAATTACACCTGTGTGAATCCTGTACACCTCTGACACCGCTCCTCTCCAGACTGACCACAAAAATAAATGCATGTTGGGTTTCCATTTCATTTTTATATGCTCCATGTTGCCTTATGATGCTGCATTTCTTGTGGACCCATGCGTTATTCCAGCAGGATTCATCTTAGATATTTCAGCTTGGATAATGTGAGAAAGCTCGATCAAAACTGCAGAATCACCACTGCATGTTAATTTTTTTAAACAAAACTGTTTTTATTGTTCATGTTAAAACATTTAAAATCAGTCTCACAATCATACTTTCAGCTTACAATGAGTTTTGGAAAATTTTAATTATCTTGAGAAGAAAAAATAAGAGCATAAAAGCATAAAACAAACCCTGAAATAAATAAATATATAAATAAATAAAAATCCAGTGTCTCCTGGGATAATAAATTAGGAAAATAATTAAGAAACATAAAAGGATCAAAACTGTACTTTTAAATTCACCTGTTATACATTTCAGTATAATGTCTTTAAAATTTTGAAATATTATACACTCCCTAAAAATAAAGGTTTCAAAGGGAGTCTTCCCAGCAATGCCATAGAAGAACCATTTTTTTGGTTCCAAAAATACACTAAAAATTGCCACAATTTCAACTTAAAATCTAAGGCATGAACTGAACTAAGTCTACTCAACTTGGTCGTACAAGTAATTTATCAACTTAATATTACATTAAACCAAGTTAAATTTCATTAAATTTTCTCAGTGTTAATGTAAAAAACATAAGTTTCCATGACTTACTGATATATATTTTTTTAATGTGAACCTTTCGGTGGACAAAGATCTTAAAAGAACCATTATTTCTTTATATTTTGTAATAATCATCTAAAAATTTTTTTTCCACTGTAAAAGAGCCTTGTTGCAGTTAAAAAGTTCCATGGATGTCAACTTTTTCTCATGGAACCATCAATGCCAATAAAGAAACCTTTATTTTTTAAAAGTGTAAACAACATTAATACACTGGACATTGTTGGGTTTGAGATAGACAAAATGAATCAAAAAAATTGTCATTGTTTTACTTTCTTAGTGCACATTTCAGGCCTCACTGCGAACAGTTGATCCCTTTATGTTATTTTAAAAAACTATCTTGCATAACGCTTTCATAAAAATGAATGCTGATGTAAAAAAAAAACACTGTCTTCTAATCACCTGACACACAGTAAATTGAGACTGTTTTTCACAAGTTAGATAAAATCAAGTGCCATCATTCTGTTCTCTCTCATTGACTATCCGGTTTCATTCAATAATATGTCATATTATCAAAGTATAAAATGACTTTCGAATGCTGTTTTACATTGTCTTTCAGTACAAATTTTGTTGGCAGGCAGATCCTATACACTCTATAGCTCTTTGATCTGGAATATGGATGTGTAACAGGACTACTGGAATGCCTTATGTTCCTAAAGAAACATGAATGTGCAAAAGAAAAGGTTTTAAGCGTCAGTTCTCCTTGAATCAGAGTCTTTCTCAGTTAATCCAACACGTAAAGCTCCATCCACACGGCAAACAGGAAATTAGCCAGTTGATCCGTCTGAGGCAGTTGGAGATCTCTGAAAGGCTCTGGTGAGAGTCACGTCTTCTGTGATCGGGGAAAGGCTGTGGTTGCTGCGCTATTTCTCGGTAACGGCGGCGGACTCCAGTCTGGCTGGTAGAAATGAATGTTGAACATCCGAGCCCAGCTGGCAAAGACACCGCTTCTCTGTGATGAAGCGATGGTGGCTGCCTCGCCGGCCTCGCTCGTGGGAGATGTACATGGCACATTCGTCCGGGCCCGTCGGTTCGTAGTAGTGATATGGGACAGAGGGGTGCTGAGACTCCCTGTACAAAATGAGAGCAGAGATTAAAATGGGGACAGTGGTACGTACCATTACATTCCTTCCCTGATTCCCAAATTAATCCTGAGCTAGATATTCATTTTTCAAGGCAATTAACCTGATTTTGATTCAGAGAATAACTGGCTTTAAGGGAATAAATTGAATTTTTATGTAGATACATTATGGTTGCAAAATGGGCTGGGGGGAGAGGTCATGCCTCAGCGGGGAATCACAATGAATCGTTTAATTTTTGGCTCTCGGTTATTTTTCTCATAGCATTGGTACACAGCAGGGGCTGCCTGAACAAACACACAGAAAGATCAGATCTTTGACCATATTGGAAATATGCGATTCACTATACAATTTTAACATGGAAATGAACAGAAAGATTTAGGATTTTAAAACATTCTAAACAACATCCCTATTTCTAATAGGCATACACATTACATTGGTATCAGCTGATTAGGGGTGTCGTGATATAGCGGTATTGGTGATAACCGTGCTATTCAAAACAACAATTATCGATCCCGTGTTGGTATTTAGTGTGTGACGATATACCAGTATTAGCGATAACCGCAATATTTAAAATCAACAGTTCTCTTATGATAACACCACATGTAAACACTCCATCGTCAGTACCTGGGTTGCGTTCCCAGGTGGCAGTATTTGTGCCTTAAACGCTGACACCTGTCACACAAGAAGACCACGCAGTGCTCGCAGCTACTCTGAGGCGAGCCGTGTTCATCAGAGTAAGTTTGCCATTATTTTACTAGTCATAGCATGGGAAACATTATTAAACCCGTTAACCTCCGCGTTTTTCCTGTGTTCATATATTTAGTCCAAGGGTGATTATCTGAATAAGTACCGCATTTTCTTTACTCACTTATTTTTGTATTTACAATCAATATGCCTGTGAGTATAAACACACGTTATTTCTTTGTTCAAATCTATTAACAGTTACACGATTAAAACTGATCTTGAAAAACTGAGCCACATTGCTACATTAAACTCTGTAAACGTGTAAGTTGGTCGCAGTGCCATGCACTCAATGCCTCATCTGCGGCTCATTCTGCAATAAGGTTCATTAGTTCACATTAGTTAATTTAATTAGTTAACATATATAAATAACCAAATAATAATGAACAATATTTCCGCAGCATTTTTTAATTTTAGTTCATGTTCATTTCAGCCCATTACTTATGCATTATTAAAATCCCAGGGTTTGTAAACCTTAATGCACTGTGAACTAACATGAACAATGAACGACTCTAGTTTTAGTTATCATTAAGGCTTCAAAGCGGTTAATAAATTGTGTGTAAATGTATGTTTCATTGTTCATACTGTACATATTAGTTAATAAATTAATGTTAACAAATTACATCTTATTGTAAAGTGTACCATTAATATTTATTCATTATACCTGTTGAACTTGCCAGTATTTTCTCTCTTGTTATTTCCTCGGCGCTTCCAAAGAAGATTGAGAAAGCCAGAGTCTTGTGCCCTGCATTTATCAGTATCCTTGTTTGCGTTGGGTGACACAAGACAACATCCGTAAACGAGGGATGAGGTATAAGAAAGCAACTTGACTGATATCTTTTCCCAAAAGGTTTCGATCGATTATCCACGATTTCTCTATATTGTGAATTTAGTATGGCCACAATCCCACCCGCTGATATTGAACACACCTCTATCTCGCACAGCCCCTAGTAGCGTGATGTCATAACAATTCATCATACTAGCATACTCCAAGTTTTTGTTTATGTAATATTGTGTGTGAATGTGTTTATTTTATGTATATATTAAATATACTTATATCTATATATACTCACACCCCATCCTGTGTACATTTGCACAAAACTTCATGTATGTCTTCATGGATAATGGATAATCTTTAATCGCTCACACACGAGCCGCTCACAGAATTATAGATTTTGTGTTTTCCTAAATACAGCTCCCCATGGATCTAGAGTAGTCACAATAACCCACACGTCTGTTGCTCCTTCTATCTTCGTCGTATCGCCCCGCCTACTTTTACTTTTGATCTGTCCTTCGCATTCGATAATCTGGTCTCCGCCTATATCCGTCTGTATACTGCTTCGCATATTTCTATTTATCGATATTGTCCATCACTTCACCTCGGCCCTTGCATCTAATGATTCATTGCGGGTTCCGACGTTTTCGTTTGAATGCCATGTTATGTCTTGTTTTCCCCTATCATGTACGGTCATAGCTACCCCCATCGTACCGTTGTCCTACCTACATGACAAACATGGGCCCCTGTGATAGATCAGCTGTGGACATCTTCCTTGGCAATCGATCCAACTAGCAGTGGATTTAGTATTTTTGTGTTACCTACTCAGTGCATACGATTTATGCTGGCCGTCAGATTAGTGCTTAAATTAACAAACATAAACTGTATTTCATCAAAAGTTTTTATATCTCCATACTGACAACGTTTTGGGGGTTAGGAGAGACTTTATTTTATTTTTTAAAGAAAATTTTTACTTATTCAGCGGAGGACGCATGCACTTTTATCAAAATATTTTTTATATTTTATGTTGTTACACCTTCTATTATCACACAGATTTGAACAACAACTTATAAGCAGCAGAATCATTTACAACTGTATTAATGGGAATGTTTGCTGAGCACCATTGTAAATTACTATTGTAAAAACACATCCTCCATAGAAAAACAAAGTTCCAATAAAAAATAGGATTATGTTTTACTGTATTTTTGAGTAAATGCAACATAAAAGACTTCCAAAAACATCTTAAATGTTAACAAAAAATCTTACCAACCTCATATTTTTGAATAGTGTATGTAAAATCATTTTTACTAATGGTCTCAGGTTTAGACCTCACTGTATGCTGAAACCCAAAGCAAAGCACTGAAATCTAACTTACCTACAGAAATCTGGAGGCACCATGCCGTACACATTGATTCTGTCACAGAGCTCTAAGGCAATAGTCATTGTGAACCAGCCTGTGCTTAACCACGAGTTAGAGATTCTCCTGAAAGAGAAACAGAGAGAGAGTGTGTGACTGTCTGCTGAAAACAATACAATGAATACCAAACTGTGAGGCATGCTGTAGTTAACATTCCAGAAGATATTTCTGTTAGAAATTCCACACACGCAAGCCCAAGATTCTGTTGCGTTTACAGTGCTGTCCAGCTGTCAGGATCATTTCTACAACCGAACGTTATCTTCAACTGCTCATCAGTTCTGCCAACCTGCCATCTGACAGTAAAAGCCCGGGTGAATCTTTGACAAATAACACATTAATAAAAAGGAAAACAAACAGGATGAGTGAACAACAACCCAGACGTGATTGATTAGAAGCCCTTGATTACTGTTTAAATTACTCAGACAACAGAGCATCCACTGTCTGGAAGATGCAATGTAAATAATCTCTTGTGTATGCGCTAGAATATCCAATGGAATTAATCAACATCTAAACTATAACCTCTGTACAGTTAGGGGCCATTCACAACAGAACATGTTTTTGTACCACTGCACTGTTTTTCCATTGGATTTTTATTTATTTGTTAATTTTTTTTCAAAAGCAGTACCTAACGCATGACATGGCATCCAAAAAATGCAGGTCCCCATGAGGGAAAAAAATTATTAAAAAATAGTAAAATTATGTTTACAGTATCTGAAAGTGTAACCATGCAAACAGGTTTCCTGTAAGGGGAAATGTTTAGGGCTAGGGTTGGGTTAGGGGATAGAAAATATCATTTGGTCAGTATATAAAAGTAATAGCAGTCTATGTAAAAGTCCCCACAATTCACAGAAACAAATGTGTGTGTGTTCCACTACACTTCTGCATTAAATGTGTTTTTCTATGCACTACGTGGATATCTTTGATAGTTGTGCTGTGCAGGGTTATTTTAGTATCAACTGATTAGAAACTATTATAGTTTTTTATTAATATTTTTTAAATAATTTTTATTTTAACATTTTCTGTTTTCATTTTAATTTTAGCTAAAAGGTTTTAGCTAAAATTTTTGTTGGGTTTTCATAATTTTGATTAGTTTTGTCAATTGTAACTAAATGAGCCAATGGACATTGGCATGCAGAATTCGAATCTGTCTGCCACACCCCGCAACGCGGGTATAAGAGACAGCAAGGTGCACCATGGTTATTCTTGTTTTGCGGCATGAGCAGCTGAGGCCAGACCCGGCAGCTCAGCGGTGGGTGGTACAGCTAACTTTGGCGATGGGGCGTGATGTCTCAGTTCGCTCCTTCAGGGAACGAGGGTTACACATGTCAACGAAAGAGACATCTCCCCTTTCAGTCAGTCGCCTCTTGATGTCACGTTGGTGACGTGACGAATCTGGGGAATCCCTACCAACGAGCCACAGGTGCTGCCCAATCCAGTACCGTGTGTAGGCCTACTGAACCTTCCTATAAGGCAGGCAATAGGATGGGCTCTACACAGAGAAGGACGACTACTGCTGTTCCTTGAGCAACCCAACCAATAGGACTTGGATAACATGCTGGGAAAACATGCCCTTCCTACTTAGATGAGGCACAACACTACAGAGACACCTACTCCCAGAGGGGGTTGAGTGACATTTACTCATGTGAAGTAGCCCAGAAAGAGATCCTATTGCACTAATGGAAGTACTACTGACGTGGTTCAGGGGCTACATTCATCTAGAGACAGCAGAGCTGTAGCCTGCCAGGGGAACATGGCCCCTAGTAACTGTACCATGGAAGTACACATATGGAGGATCCCAACAGGGTCACTCATATAGGCAACCAGCCTCACAGCAGATTTTAGGAATTAATTGGATGAAAAGCTGGCGTCGGACGCTTGCCACGTCTGGCCGCTCGGAGTGTGGAGGACTCCGACAGGGTTTTGCCTGGTTGGAGAATGGTCTCTGGAGAACTATGCGTTATGGGACGCCGCAAGCCGACTCTGAACCGGGCCTCTCAGTGCCACTTCCTGTTTTTGAGGGTGAGAGCACAGAAGGAAACCGGTTTGACACGTAGGCTATAGAGGACTACAAACATGTTAGAAGTCGCCCAGCCCGCAGCTCTACAAATATCTGCTAATGAGGCACCACGAGCCAGAGCCCAGGATGATGCGACACCCCTATTGGAGTGAGCATGCAGCCTGAGTGTGCAAGGGAACACCTTGTGACCTCATATAGGCCCAAGGTGATGCAATCACACTATACCAAGTGGGCCACATTCCTTGCTTGAGAGGACAGCGTTCCCGCCTTCTGCTGTCCCTGTTAAAAGACAAAGAGCTGCTCTGCAGGTCATAAATCTCTGAGTTCTATCCACATACGGTTGCAGGTGCGCGTCCAGGACAAAGCAAAGCCAGGGTGGGTCTGCCTCCTACAGGTGCAGGGCTGGCAGGTTCAACACACGGTCCCTGAAGGGCATTGGTTAAGAACCTTGGGAATGTGCCGGGCCCCTGGGTCTCAGTGTTGCACTGGAAATCAATCGGCCCAACTCAAGGCCCGTATTCCTTGAACGAAAATGCAGGTCCACTCCACCTTCTTGAATCGAGGCCAAGTGCCAGTCAGGGGAGTAGGGTGTTTCATGGAAGAGGAAACTTCAACGCCACTGCCTCCAAAAGGGCCTTCGAAGGGAGCAGTTTTTGTAGGGCTCTTAGCACCAAAAGCTAAAATCCCACAAGAGGGGTATGGAGGGGGGGCCTAGGGATGAAATTTACACCTTCTGGCCCCCCTAAGGAACTTGAAGACCAGGTAGGTTGCGGTTCCCACCGGCCTCCCTCTATGGGGGTGTGGGTTGTGCGGAGCTTAGCCAATTCGAAATCTCACAAGGGTGGAGGGGACAGCCTACAATCAAGCCGTTGTTGCAAGGAAGGGGAAGCATGTGGCTACTGAAATCGAAACATTTCCAGGGGTCTCTTGGTGAGAGGAAAGCTGTGTAGAGACGGACACCGAAGGGCATTCCTTGTACTGATATGCCCATACTTCGAAGCGAAATGCGAGAATTCCTAGGTCGCAGCGAAGCTCAAGGACATGAAGTATGCTCCTTCAGGAATCGATCACTGCAAACCAGTCTTGGAGAGGATTTGCAATCTGAAAAATGCGTTTTCTGCATAAACATTTGAACGGCAGGCATTGTGAAGCCGCGATTCAAAACTCGCAGGTCCAAGTTGGGTTATAAACCTACCGCTTACTTCTTGGCACAATGATGAAGTACGGGCGAAAGAACTCCTATGCTTCGAATCGGTTAGGAGGAAGGACGGCTCTATCGATCGCTCGCAGCACCAGAGACTGCAAGTTCTGCACGTAGACCAAAGGGCACAAAGCTATTCCTGATGTGAACTGGATGCCCTTGAACTTGGGGGGCATCGACCGGGCCCTGAATTTATTGAAATCACGTTCGCCGAGGCTCTGCTGTGTTGTGCAGAAGCTACCGAGATGGACTGGGGAATGCTAACCAGGCTCCAAGAGACCGTGCCAGTGGAACCAACAGAGCCGACTGACGTACCCACGGTGGGGCAGCGTGGTTGAACACAGGGTGCAGAGGGTGGGGTCTGGGTGTGAAGTGTAACACTCAACTGATCCCTCTTCATGAGAGGGGGAATGCAGGGCCCCGGCTTGGTGCTTGTAACAGCGTGGTGTGTGAAGGCATGAAGCAGGTTCTTGAGTGTCACAGAACCTATCTGGTTCCACGAATGGGCAGTAGGAGTGCTCTTGGGCAACCCACTGCTGCCCGCTGGCAAAAGAGGAGGAGGAAAGTGATCCTGCGATGTTCAGTCCACCATTTTCCTCCTCTTGGCACCCAGAGACTGAGGAAACTGCTCTTTCTCTTTGGGAACCGCTGGCTGCTGGGCCAGTGGCAGAATACAAACAAAATGAAAGAAAACATTCTCCACCCGGCCCTCCTCCGGCGGAGGGAGTGGTGTGGTCACCATCTCCTAAAAAGCATTCCCCTCCATTTCCGGGTTGCCTGTCTTGCACTTGCCGCCAGGTTTGGCAGGGACCTGGACTGGCTGGGCATCCTGCCTACGCCCGGCTCCATGACACTGCCTGGTGGAAGGCTGCTGCTGCTGCGTGGGAGTGGGGGTGTACGCAGGGGGGTGCCCTCGGTGACGAGCAGGCTGAGAGGCTGCGGGCGGGGTGGAAGCAGGCGCATGATGTGCTTGATCGCCTCAGTCTGCTTCTGCGCTGCCGAGAACTGCTGGGCAAAGCTCTCGACTGTGTCGCCCAAAAAGCTGGTCTGTGATACGGGAGCATTCAGGAACTGCACCTTATCATGGTCCTTCATATTGGCCAGACACAGCCAGAGATGGTACTCCTAGACCACCAAGGTGGACATAGCATGACCAGAGACTGTGTGGTTACCCTCATTGCTTGGAGCCAAGGTCCGGAGTTCATGTAGAACCACCAGGTCATGACCACCTAGTTAATAAGTTAATAAGTATTTTTGAACAAATTGGTTAAGTGATGAATTCAATGACTCACTCATAAAAAACAGACACTAATCACCACCCGATGATGACCCAAATTCCCAGCAGTTAATGGCCAGTTACATGAGTGTTTTTGGAAAGACACTCAGTCAATAAAATTCCAAAGACCAGAACTAACTGTTTCAGGCCCATTATTTATATCATTTACACATTACTTGAAGTTTTGCTTAATGCATTATAAGGGTAATCATAACGTTTGTTGTAATTCATTATATCTTTTCATAAATAATTGTAACCAAAGTTAAAATGCATCATGTTTTAATGCATTATACTTTCTAAGGGTGTAACAATGAATGGATAAGTAAGGTATTATAAATGTGGGGTTACAATTAATAATAACTATTTACAATAAAAATGTTTTATAATGCATTATATTAAAAGAATTCAAGTAAACTCTAATCAAACATCAAATAAGTTCTGACTGGCTGTTTGTGTGCCATTTCATAAACCAATTTAACTTTTAGGGCCAGATTTACTAAACAGGGCAAATTAGCGTTAGAGCGCAATTCCATAACAGCATGGATGGGAAAGTAAAATTCAGACAGGGTGCACATTAAAGAACACAGACACAACATCTCATCTCCATAATGTCTAGCACAATCTACCAAGAGCAGTGCAAATTACCATCTGCTTTATGACATACTTTTTTTTGGGGGGGGTGTTATATGTTTTCATTTCTCAGCATACTGCCTATTTTACTAGAGGACATATAAACTGAAAAGATGGCGTTCAAAAAAGTTCAAAAGCAGGAAAAACATTATCCATTATAAGTATTATCGAAGTGGAAGAACTAATACGATTTTCTGAAATTTCAGCTGTATTTGAAGTGCAAATACAGGATGTTTGATTCAACATGTATGACTGCCAGATGAAGGTTGGTTCATTTAGCTTACAGTCTCAGAAACCTTTAAGGATAAAGAAGCCCCCGAAGACATAAACTTGCTGTGTCATTTGAGGGTTAAATAAAATCATAAATACAGTGAACTATTTTGTGCTAGTATCTTTCAATGCATCTTCAGATGAAATAAACAATGTCTGTAATGCACATGGCAATGCACAGTCTTTTATTAGAGGATAATGATATTTAGTGCATGAATCGTTCTTACAGAAGTATGTGTGGTACAGTATAACATGAGACTGCTCATAAAGGCAAAATGAGGATGACCACCGCCTCTGCATTTCAACCATCCAAAGAATTCAAGTCTAAACGTCACAACACTGAACATATGTGCTTGACCAAACATAATATTTATTGTTCAATATCCAGCCAATTCAATCCAGATATCATGGAAACATATTGCTAAGATCAACGCTCAGAATCCCTATGAACACATTCTGACAGACTGTATTCTCCAAAGCAGGATTGTTTAGAAGCCAATGTGACCAGATGCAGGCGAAAACAACAGAAGAGGAGAAAACTGAACTGCTAAGTCGTGGAAAAACAAAATGCCAGAACATTGAGCTATGTTTGTGCCACAGGGCTGTCTGTCACTGCCAGGCTTGAGAGCAAAGACACTGCATCCCCATTGCCAAGTTCTTCTGCATGACTATTTACATGACCTTTAATGCACAAATTAGAACACCATCAATGTGACAAGACACCACTGTTCAATAAACAGTTTCATATGTTCATTCAGTTTTATACATTCATTTTATGATAAATAACATACAAAAAAAAAAAAAAAAAAAAATAATAATATTTATAAAAAAAAAACCATATATATGCACTTATATTTAATTTATTTACATATTTATTTATTAATATTTCAGATTTCAACAAAAGAACTAACAAATCATCAATAATTCGTATTGAACAACTTTTGAAAAAAAAAGCAATGCGGTCCCCCTAAAAGATCCGTAAAGTTCTGGAAATGGAAATGTTATTTCCATTAACGGTTATCGCATATGTATTCTTCCGACAATGCAAATGGAACGTGCTACTAAAATACTCTGGCAATATTTCCTGCAATACAACCCCATTACAGAATCTACAGTGCAAAAATGACAGCCCGACCAGTGTAGACTGATTACAGAAAGAATGATGAGCCTTTTTTGTGTATGTGAATCAAAAACATACAGCTAAAAGTAGTCTGATTTCCAAACAAATGACTCCAATGATCTTTTTTATTTTTAGTGAATTAAGACCATACATCGCAACCACTGTAGTTTGATTCCCAAATGAATGAATCTCATGAACTGTTTTTTTGTAGTGAATTACATGCATAGAGGTAGTTACATTGTCTCATGAGACTTAAATCAGTGTGTTTTGGTTGTTCATATTACAGTATGCAGCTTTGCCAAATTTTGATGTTTAGTAATGTTGTTTATTTAATACTGTATATGGGTAGGGCCAATTATAGGAATGCATTTATGATGCCTCTACAAAGACAGAAATGTTCTTAAAATGTCTTTGTAAACACCTTTTGCAAGAACTGTTTTAAATTTATTATCAAAATGATTATCTAAAGCAAATCCTACTCTAGTGAAAGCATGACTCATTGAATGTTAATAAGGTTACATGACAGGTGCTTTTTTGTCTTTTTTAAATCTTGAGAATTCCTGGTTATTATAAGCCAGGGATTCTCAACTCTGACCCTTAAGGTCCACTTTCCTGCAGAGTTTAGCTCAGACCCTAATCAAACACACCCGGACAAGCGAATCAAAGCCTACAGAATTACTAGAAAGTTACAGGCAAGTGAGTTGGTCAAGATTGGAGTTAAACTCTAGAAAAGACCCTTATATTCCAGAGTTAAAACCCCAGCTGATGCTGCCTACCATAGTTATTCTGCAATTTCTTTACATTTACATTTTTAGTCATTTCATAGAGTGCTTAATCGTAAATACATAAAGCGATTCTTCTTAAAGAGGCAAACTGACACAGGTCAGGGAGTGCTTGAATAATTAAGTTTCAGGCATTTGTCTCAACAACGTATTAGAAAGGGAAGGAATAAATAAAGAGAAAATTTTTTTTTTTTTTAATTTAGGATGAAGTCAATTAGTGTGAAAGATTATGAGTTTCAACAATGTGAAATTGTCAGAATCAGCATTTGAGATAGGGGTGGGAAGATCATTCCACCGGCAGGAATGGTGAAGCGAAGGTTTGGGGGGTTGTAAAAATTGTATTAGAAGAAACTAAGTAGTTAAGTTTTGAGGTGGCAGGGAAGATAAGAAAAAGGGGCTCAGTCGTTGGGCCCAGTTTTGAGCTGTAGGTGATGTTCTTTAATTTCCCCAGTGGCCGAGAATTCTTGGTGCCAGGCCAGCCTGAGAACATAATCCCGTTTGCAAAGCTAATCCGTTGGGATGTCATTTTCTTGGCTTTGAAAATTGAGGGTGATTTATTATTTTGGGAAATAAGAGAACACCCTAACCAGGTTGAGGATAAGGATTTTCTCTGTTGGGAATGGGCCGGAGTAGGTGGGATTGTGCACGAGCTCTGGGACAGGGCCTGAGGTTTCTGAAGTTGTGCGTGCCAACTGGGAGGAGGGGCAGAATCTTTGTAAGGGGTTTTCTGAAGTTCAGTTTTGACTGGACATAGAAGGGGGAAGATTTGGGACCGAGAGTTGATAGTAGTAATGGTAGAGAACCTAGTAGTAGAGTTTGAGTTGTTGCGTGGATAAGAAGTTCAGTCTTTGCATTCTGAGAGGTAGTGATGTTCATTGTGTGTGGGTGGGGCTTCCTAGAACACCTGGATCCTGCAGCTTGATTTGTTCATCGGGTTTTCGTTCTTGTGAAGCCGCTGAACAAAAAAGAAAAGATTCACTGGGTGGCTGTTTAATTAGGAAGGGGTGACAGGAGGTGCTTGAAGGCTGGCTGGAGATGGAAAGTAAAGATTCTTCTGCCTCCCAGGCAGAGGAGAGAAGGAGAAGATGTGGTAGTTTTTAAGGAAAGAGTGTGGTTACCGTGAGGTCATGTCTGGGTGAGGAGCTGAGAATTGGACGATTGTTTGGGAAAAATATGTCCTGTTGGCGAAATAACTGGGATAATGTGAGCAGGAGATAAAGATTGCGAAAAGGGCAAAACAAAAGACTTGAATGTACACATACTTTTGGTTTTGAAACGGGAATTACTTGTTGTTTTGCACACCCTTTTTTCTCTTCTTTGCTTTGCCCTGTGGATGGTTTGGGGGGAGGATTTTTTTGCTTCACAAAGAATGAAATTAACCATTGGATAAAAACCAGGGTTTGACGAACAGTTTTGCAAAAAAACCCCCATGGGCTCTCGGCTGCCCTGAGTTTGGCGGGAGGAGGAGGAATAACAGGGGGGGAACAAGGGTTTGAAGGGGCCAACATATTTTTTTATAGGGACGTGAGGTGGAAAAAGCGGTTTTTTAAGAGTTTAAGGAGCAATTAAAAGGTGTTTCAGTTTCTTGCATTTATACGCACAGAGATGAAAAAAAAGAAAAAATGGTAGGTTAGAGGGGGGATAGAGAGGGAGGATCAACTTTACAGCGGAAAAGGAAAACAGTTGTAGGTTTTTGTCTAATACGTAACAAGTATTAGGGGTTGTTGCGGTGGGGCATTACAGGTAGCCAAAAAACAAATTTAGAGTGTTTTAATTGTAAATTTGAAGAAGGGAACTGGCAGAGAGATGTAGGGGTTCTACCAAAAAGTGGGGGTTGGTTTTGCAATTAACAAATTGCGTGTTGGTAAAATTTAAGTCAAAAGGTTTAGTTTTTGGCCTGGGGTGTTTGTTGTTGCTTGGGGCTTGATAGGGTGAAAAGGGCAATTTGAGATTTCAAAATGGAAAGCCAAGGATGGTAAAAAATGGATAAGTTCCCTCCATAGGGACTAAAAAAAAATAAAAGTGGAACGGCCCACCCTCCTCGGGGATTGGAAGGGGGAACGGCTAAAAAAAAGCCACCTCCCACGGGCTTCCTTCTAGGAAAGGGTGGCAAAGTTAGAAAATTTGCGCCCAGGGAGGGAGGGCGGCGGTTACAATACAAAAAACAAAACCCCCTTGGGAGGGTTGTTTAATAGGAGATTGTTTACAATATCGAAATAATAGATGTCAAAATGAGTTAATTTAATTGGGCACAGGGTTAAAGAGGTTGGGTTGAGTTATTTCCTTATATATAAGTAGCAACATAAAAGAAGGGGGGGGACAGTAGCCAAAGGTAAAAGGCCTAAAAAACCCAAAAAGGACAAGGACAAGACATTATTGGACAAAAATTTGGCAATGGTGTTGTGCAGCCGCAATATCCCCAAGCCTTTCTAAATGCATTTGTGGAGAAGAAAAAAACAAAGAGTTTTTGCCTTTGGGGGGTGCTTGGTGAAGAAAGGGGAAAACATGTTTAGTTAGATTAAGAAGCAGCTGGGGGTTTTTTTTTTGCTGGTTCGTTCTGGGGGGGGACAAAAAATCCCCCAGGTCTCGGGTTTCAAGCCCAACCGGATTGAGTGGTGGGATGTAAAGGAAAAAAGCACGGAGGGCGAAAAGAAAATGGAAGTTTCTGCTTTTGGTTTGGACAAGCGGGGATGAACAATTTCCCGGAGGGGGGGGGGACACCCACAGAGAAAAAGAAAAAGAAGGTGGGGCGTAAGCCGTGTTTAATAAGTTGTATAGATTTAGGATTGGGCGGGGTTAAAGGCCAATTAACTGCCCGGTAGAATTGGCTTGAAGGGACCACCGGACATGTTTTTGGAAAAATGGCATGATTAGACGTGGAAAAAGAAGGAGAGAAAAAACAGACAAGGAATGGAGTGTGTAAAGGGAAAAAATAAAAAAAAATAAAAATTTTTACTAAAAGGGTGTTTTGCCACGTTTTCCATTGCTTTCGTTGGAAGTCGCCAACAGGTTAAAACAAGGGTCAGGTCTTAATTGCTGAACGGGCTCCGCCCGGGTGGTTAACTGGCACACCAGGACATCCAAAAAACAAGGGAAAAAATAAAGAACCTACACAGGGGTTCTAAGGAAAAAAAAAAAACGTAGCTGCCTTCTAATTAGCACAGCCAACAGCCTATAACAGGCAAGTTGTTTGCCCTGAATAATTATTGGTATATGGTTGTTTGTGAGATGCATTTATAGGCAGTATATTTCTTATGTATGTTGTTGTCTTAAAGGGGCATATGACGTTGCTAAAAGAACTTCATTTTTGTGGATGTGTTAATGAAATGTGTTTATGTGGTTTAAGATTAAAAAAACACATTATTTTCCCATATAGTACATTATTGTTTTTCTCTCGATGTCCGCGCCTTTCTGAACGAGCCATCTTTTTGCACAAAGCCATAAATTCTGAAAAGCGAGGTGTGCTCTGATTGCCCACTATCCAGTGCTTTGTGTTGGCCGAAATGCCTTAATATGTGAAGGAAATGTTAGCCCCTTGCCATAGTGATGTGTGCCCGGTTAAACACCGGCCGACAAGACAAACATAAATCCCATACAACGAGCCATTGGTGGCAATCCAGTTGGAGACATAATTATGCGTTTACTTATGACTCTACTGTGTGTTTTTAATGGTTTGCGGTTTCTTTTTGGTGGCCTGCATACAACTCATACCATCTGAATTTTGTCTTGCATCCTTCCTCGCCTGTCCTTCGGCGAAATCGACCAACCATGGTGTCTTTGTGTTGGGGGCTTCACTCTGACACCAGCGGGTTTCGTCTCATTCCAGTCCTCGGCGCCCCCCAGCTCTGGCTCTTCGTTTTGCATACAGGTATCTCCACCTAAATCAGCTCGTTTAGTAGTGAGGTCCCTCGTGCATGTAATAGGCGTCTTTTTCTCCACCCCTGACAGGGTCCCCTACACAGGGTTTCATTTGCTCCGTACGAGGCGGCCTCACCTGAGGCAGGGAAATCTGTTGAAGGTTTACGTACTTCGGAACATTCATATCACGGTTAACGTTCACTTGCGCAACCTCTTCACACACGGACACAGTGTGAATCAGATACTGCTGCCGCGGTAATAAATACAAGTGTATAGTCCGGTCGCGCGCCGGCCTTTTAATCTTGCACTTTGGATGGAAACATAGACGGTTCACGTCCGAACTGGGGGGGGGGGGGGGGGGAAAATAGCTCTAAAGGCCTGTGGATTTCCACTTCGCTGGCACATTATGTTCTAATAGAACCAACGTCTGAAGCCATAAGAGCAACATAACAAAATATGCAAGAGCAGGGGGAGGGAAGACTGGAAATTGAGGACCGCGGCGATACAACTGCTGCAAAACTTATGTTTGAATCATCAGTGGCAAAATCCTTTTTACATATGTCAACGTATTTACTGACTGTTACTTACATTCAGAAACAGCTGGCATTGGTAGTCTTTCTCTCCAGGATCAGGAACAGTCCCTCAATAACAATGTGCTGTAACACATCTGAAATTTGGGTTGAACTGTGTTGCTGGGAACAGTGTTGTAAGTTCTGATTCCGTCTTTTAGAAGGCCCAAACACAAGTATTTTCCGCTATATCACAACGAAACCCAGCTATCTCCACACATGGCGCCATGGCAACAGTGAGAAATCAATGGTTACGCCTTATTCTCTTAGCTGAACATTTGGGTGGCATTTATGCAAATCTTTTCCACATCGTGATGTCGACATGTGGGGACGTGTTTTAAATGAGGGCTTTTAGTGTGTGGCCTGGACGAGGTCTTAACTTTATTACAGAATAAATTCTCTTTGGGTTTGAGACTTTAGTCGTTGCAACTTTAAACCAGAGATCTTCTTTAGTCACCAAGTAGCTTGTAACACTCCAAGAGAAAGCAAAACTTGAAAATCACATCATGTGACCCCTTACAAGTAACGTTTTGATAGAACCAGCTCGTTGAAAAATTCTGCATGTATGCAAACAAACGGGAAACAAATGATCAACAGCAGCCCAGCCTTCTCAACCAGTCCAGTCTGACCATCAACAGAGACATAGTTTTGTTGGCGAGTGTTTAGTATGACTTCTCACAGCAATCTTTTGTCTTCTCCCTCCGCTTTTTCATTTGCAACTTTTGGGAATAACACCAAACGAAAATGACACAAGATAAGAAGAACAACACCTTCGAACGCTGCAATAAGACTGCTGTGGTAATAAGGGGACGAGCAGCTACAAAACCACGCTTGTATCATTGCTAAGCCAATTCATCAGTGGTAATATTTGCATTTCGATACATAATGACGCCTCCAAGAGTTTTAAGAAGCCATCTGTAAAATAGTTTTGGCGAATAAAACGCCACATGAAAAGACATTCACGTACATGGAGATCTTCAGATGACACCTCACCATAACTAGATTAGTGCGCTATTGAATCAGAATATAAACCAGGACCTGTAAATTTACAGCATTTCACTTTAAAAAAATAAAGGTGTCCAACAGTGGGGTTCACAATGATGCCATAGAAACAACATGTTTTTTGGTTCCCCGAAGAACTCTTTCACAGTGAACAGTGTCTTAAAATCATTTTTTTTTTTCCTTTGGTGTGAAAGGAACTTTGAATGTAAGTCCTGAAGCCACACTTTCCCCTATAAAGAACCTTTTTTGTGCAATGGAAAGTTTCAGGGTACTGTATGTTAAAGGTTCTGTCATGTAACCATCCGTTAGCAATAAAGAACCCAGTTATTTTTAAATAGTGAATGACAAATTCATTTTGGCCGTACAAAATGGAATATATTAAACCCTCCCTTTCGCTGCAAACAGACTAAGCTGCGAACACACGCACCACGCATGCATTGATTAACGTTTGAGTATCTTTGGCTTAATGTTCAAAATCTAAAATCCCACACTAACTGATCTTCTCACTGTGATCCTAGAGGTTGAAAGGGATAAGAGGCTGGCTCTTCTCAGAGATAGATCAGTAAATGTGGCATAAGAATGGCCTCTGCAGACTCTATCTCTAGTGACCGGTTTCACCATCTTTCCTTTATAACACCTTGTTGAAATAAAATAGTTCACGAAAAATTAGGGCATGTCATATGGATAATATTGGCAGTATGATTGAAAACGTCTGCGTATCATCCATGCACTGTTCAATGCACCTCCTTCAGTTAATTGAGTTCTGCATACCCATTTTAGTTGTGTTCAGAAACTGGGTTTGAAATATCTTTTGCCTTTAATACTAATGAAACATCAAAGTTAGTGTATCTTCACATATTTAAGTTAGTTCCTGAACCGTATCATTATAGATACTAAATTGGCCTCTTATCAAATAATAACATTTTAAATTGGCTCTGTAAAACATAATATAGTGCCCGTTCCCTTGTCTTGGCCAGTCTCTCTCTTTGGAAATAGTTTCATCAAACTGGAGCATGTTCTGCCGGAGATGTATATAGACCTTGAGTTTGGCAGCCACTTGGTCTCATACAGCCGCAGGTTGTTATAAACAGATCCTTTCCGCTTCACGTCGCATGTAACTGCTGGTTCCCCCAGAAAGAGGAAGACCGTGTTCTGACTGTCGTTTAGGAGTTTCAGTTGCGGCTGCGCCGCCCTCTCTGCAATGCTGCAATGAGCGTGGAACCCTCATGCTCGTGCGGTGACCCACGTCCACACGCCGTAGCCCAACGGTCTGTGTGCGTCGTCAGTCATTCCGATGACCTTCCATTCTGCGCCTGATCAGTCGCTTTTTTCCCTCTACCCCCACCGGTTAGTAGACCCGAGCTGGTGGACCATTGCGCAGCTCCTGCCATTGCATCTTCAGAGGCTGATGGTGAATAGAGATGGAAAGATTCGCTCCAGGATGCAAGCGTAAACCAAGTCAAAATATTAGACCATAATTTCATACAGATTCTCTATTATATGCTCGTGTCATGTAAAATAATGTATGACGTGCCCTATCAAATGTAAACACTGGTGTACCCATTCAAGGCCAACAATTAACAACCTCAATGCCTTTATTGTATATTTCTTGAACTAAACTTCTTTGCTCCCGGTATTGGTGAGTTCATATTTTTTCTTATTGTTATATAAAGTTCATATACAACTGTTTTGAGAAACCTTTACACCAGTCCCAATTTAGTTTAACAGCAAACAACAGTTTTCCAGTTTGTGGGCTGATTGCCAGCATTACTAACAAAATACTACTACGAAATTTACTTAACGAATTTAGAGCTTGAGATAAAATATGTTCTGTGACTATTGTGACTAATAACTTAATAATCATAATCTTTTGTGTCCATTTCTAATTCTATACTGTAATTCTTTTAAAACTAAGGGCAAAATTAAAATATTCTTTCACTGGTGTGTATTTAGGGATACAATAAATGCTAGCTAAGGAAATTAGCCTTGCCTTTTTATCAACCAAGAGATTTAAGAGATAATTCCACCCCAAAAACGCAAGTCAGGTTTGGACAGCATGAGGTGGTATGATTATGACAGAGCATTTTTATTATGCATGCAGCTATTGGCACTAAGTGTGAATGCGCTAAATCTATGTCACTAAGTAAATAGCATATTTTCTTAGCGTAGATTCTATTTACACTAAGTGCAAATAACAATGATTCTATTTCCTACGAAGTGCAATTTATCAATTGATTTCTATTCCCTTCTAAAGTGAAATAGCAGTTATTATTGGGGCAAATCTAAATCCTCCTTATACTCTGTGCTAAACATAGGCCAGAATTTCCTGCGACTTATCATCTTTATGTGAAAATAGTGGCAATAGTTGAAACTCAGTATTGTGGTACCTTATAAAATAGTATGGCAACTATTAATGTGGTGAGTGTAAAATATCATTTATACTAAATTTGTTAATTATTAAGTGGACATGTCACTTTTTTTGGGACATATAAAGCCATCTCTAACACCTAGACCTACCCTATACCCAATACTTTAATTTTCTTCACTTTTTGATTCTTTCCTTAATTTCTTAGTGAAATAATTGCCTTTCCATTTGATGGATGATGATTTGAAAAGTGGTGGATAAAGAACAAGGTGTGTAGTAAAAAAGGCCGGCTTCGAACTCGGAGTCGATTGCACCCAAAGCTCACACGAGAATAGCCTTACTATATGTAGACCTGGGACACACCAAACCGCTCCTAAAGTTGCCTGTGGTATAATTTGTAGTCAAATGCCAAATGCACTGTATAGGTCAAAATTATGAGATTGTTCTTTGATGCCGAAAAGCATTAGGTTATTGAAGTAAAGGTGCTGTTCCAGGACCACAGGAATAATAATTTGTGAATTTCCTACCCATAAATATTCAAACCGTTAGATGTCATTTTGTATTAGTAATATTACATTGACTAAGAGCTAATAGTTGGAAGACTTTAAAAGGTGAGTTTACTCAAGTATTTAGATTTTTTGCAACCCTCAGATTCCTAGCGTTTCAGATAGTTGTATCTCTGCCATCTATGTCCCTTCAGACTAACACCAATACATCAATGAAAAGATTATTTATTCAGCTATTGCTTTCAACTGATGGTATAAAAAGGTCACTATAGATACCATTAGGTCTGATGTAGCTGGTTGTGTCCGTTTGTGTGTGGTGACCATCACCCCAAGTGTAACATCACTATGTGTAGAGCGGGATGGGAGTGTGAATGTAATCTGCCAATATGGTGGGCTATATGTAGCTGTACTATAATAATACAACTGGCCACATGAAAAGCCATATGAATTGTATTTCTGGGTAACCAATCGCAGTGGATAAATAACGCAACATATTAGTGTGGAAATGCGGGTGTTTGTAAAAAAGAGACTTATTTGGTTCAAGAAGAAACCAGGTAGAACAATGAGAGTGTAAATATTGTGTTTTAAGAGGACTTATGTTAAAGGAGTAACTTATTAGTGTTATTTTCGCACAGGGCCAAGTGTCCACAATAGTGAAGAAACATCCGTAAAATAACCTAACACCACAACTGTTTTATCTTATGTCTTCATCCTCCGTTGGGGACTCTGGGTCATAGGTCTGGTATGAATGCACCGCGAATCAATGGCGGGCTCTTCAACATTAAAAGATCCTATTAAGAGGAGAATGTCCTAGTTTTTTCAAAGATACTGTTAACATAGCACTGCAATTTTTACCTGCTGATTTCTTTTAGAGTCACAACAATCTTGTTTGGTCAGACATAAAAAAGTGGTTAGTAAGTTCAGGCCTCCGTCCATTGATAGTAGATAATCCTTCCAGCTTCTTCGACACATCTCCACGATTCGAACCACATACTATTCCACTGGGTGGCGTTACATTCTCTACAGGGCGTTTCCATGAATTAATGCCAAGCTGACATAAACAAGCTACCATTGGTATTCTTACAGTGATAAAGGCACAGTCCCCCTTCAGAGCCCCCATCCTTGGGGGATAAAGTGTTTTTCAGGAATACAAAGCCATCTTGCTTCTCAGGAAGCGTTGAATATTCCGGTGAAATTTTCTCTGTCCCCCATCCTCTGTCACGATCTTTAAAAAGAAATTCAATAATATGCAAAGAGTGCTGGCCACTATTGCGTATTTGTTCCTTGATGAGCCATCTGCTGGTGGGGACATAATAAGAAACAAAATGGCGCCTATGCATTTCATGCAGGCCAAGTGCTGGGCGACATTTGCAATGCAGCTGCCTCTTGGCACTCCTATGCGTCGTCATCTATGGTATGTAAACATCCAACCACAGGTCAAGGAAGACACAGGTGCTTCTTCCACTGACATAATGTTTTAATGATGCCGGGAGGCAGCTGAAATCCTTGTGGGCCAGCATGAGCTTCCTGTGTCGCCCCAAGATCCTTTGTTTAACAACTGCTGATAAACATCCCCGATTATAGTCAATGGCTGCACGGGAGACTCTTGAGCTCTGTTTTATCCAATGAGAACTGCCTTAGTTGCATTAGTTTTAGGGTAATCCGTGCTCAACATTCAGCTTATGGACACTGAATCATCATATCATTCCAAAAAATTGTCCGGAGTAAAAAGTTCCAGTCCTTGTTTTTCTGGTAGCAAATGTATTTATTCTGAACAAAATGAAAAATAGTTTTCCCCTCCATCCGTGATCTATCAGGTATTACGTTAATCAGGACATATTTTGTGATTATCTTCCTTAAATTTGATTGCTGGTTACATTTTGTTTTACTTTTTGAAGGAGCAATTTTCTCTCAACCTGATTCAAATGTTCATCACCATTTACAATCAAATTCTAACTTTGATCAATACAATTAAGTACGAATATACACACTATATAGTTGTTACTTTACAAATGAAATCCGTATCAACCAACTCTGTCTTCCCACTGATAGGAACACAGAAGCTGCTTCGCACCTGCCCATTTAGAAGTCCTTTACTCGCACCTGTTTGAATGAAATAATGGTTCCATTAATTTCATTTAACTCAAACTGCAAGCATACATAATGTTATTATTAGAGTTTAATGTTTTAAGACTTTTTTGACATAATTGAAATGTTGGAAAATGCCAGAAATTTTAAATATGAAATTAAACCACCATTATGTGGTGGCAAGTCTTAATGAGTGATCATGTGCTTCTAACCGTTGGTTCCAAACGGCTGAATCATTCAATAAATGGAAGCAAGTGACTGTCTTTATGAATGCCTCACTAAATCATTGACTTAATCAAAAATGCTGAATCATTCAGTAACAAAAGACTGTTGTGTGTTGCTCAGAGATGTGCAACTGTTCTGCTGTGGCTTAGAACTGTTTTCGTTAACAAAATGGAGCAAAAACAATCAATAATATGTCTAAAATGTAAGTCAGTTAATATTACTTTTTTATTGATCTAAAGTTGTATAAAATCAATATCACATTTGCAATCGTGCTGAAAGTCGGAAAAACATCACTCTTGTTCATGTGTACCGCAGTATGTTTGTTCATGTTTCTTTGTGTGTGCTGTTGCACTAATAGTTTTGATTTCTCCATGAGTTAGATAGGCTGCACGAGCCTCAACTGACAAGATTTTGATACTGTCAATACATTATCTGTTATTAGTCACCGTTTACACAGAAAGTAATAAAATCAGAATTATTCTCGCCAAAGCTTCAGTGCTGCTCCAGTTATTGTTTGTTATTAAAAATTTTAATCAGGTTACTTGTCCAGGCGGGCAAGTAAAATACTCTTTCACTTGCCCCTTCACAAAATCCACTTGTCCCGGACAAACAGACAAGCGTTAATGTCGAGCCCTGGTTAAATGAACACAATAGCAATTCCTTAGTCACTGTCCAACAACTCTTTAACATGTGGGCATTTAAATCTGCCCTGGGACAGCAAAAATCGGATCATTTTTGGCATATTCAATTCAAATTCATGCAATATTGATACCTAAAGAGCACAAAAACTTGATCTGAAACACATTAACACATGGGTTGTGTCCAGACTCCAGACTCTTACTTTGTTTGTGCAAGGGCATTTTTGTTCAATTTAGTGGCAATTTTGCTTAGAGGCAAAGCAGTTCTGCTGTGGCTTTATTTGGAACTATATTTCGCTGGCGGAATAGAACAAAAAAAGTAGTAGCCTGTGTCTGTAAGTTACTTAATATTAACTTCTTGTTTTTTCAAACGCAGTATAAAGTCATCATTACATTTGCAGTCGTGCTGTTATTTGGGGGAAAACCAGCACTCTTCGTGTGATATTGCTAAACTATATGGTACAGTATATAAAATATTTTTTTAATTTTTTACCCCATATCTTGCTATCACGCAGCAAAACGTGCAGTCTAAATGTGCATACAGTAGTCTAACCTATCACAGTGTGTGTGACTTTTTTGTTGTTGTTTGTTTGTTTTTTGCAAAGTGATGGACATACTCTATTATGTTAGATTGCACATCATTGAAATTAAGCCCTATTTTGTGATACTTTTTTCATACAGTTGAAAATTAGGATTAATATTATTTGTGAGCACCCTCACAATTTTCAGAAGCACCCTAAGTGATTTGGTTCTGAAACCGGGCCTGATCACAATTACTATGTAGTACTGTATATAGTAAACGAGTCAGCAGTTTTGGAAAGAGAATACACATGAATGCGTGATACATCTCTGTCATCCGTTGTCTCATGCAGCTCATGATTTTCCATCCTCTCTTTCCACAATGACAGCTACTCAGAGTTTTATGAGGAAGGCTCTTGGCATGGTGCTGATGCTTTTATCATTACTGAAGTAACCATTGTAAATACGCTGGATATTGATTGCAATGACTGAACAAACGTACCAGTTTTCATCACTTGCAGAATGACAAAGTGCAGACAGTCAATCATAAAGACTGATCTGAAAACCAAATCAGACCGGTGTGCAGAGTTAACCAAACGCCTCAGTGCCCTGAGTGTTTTCTGCAGTGCTTGAGGTTTTACTTCACACTGTGAATTACATATTGCAGGGAGAGCCAGACTCTGTCCATCAAGCTTGAGGAAATGTCACTGGAAAATGGCACAATCAGATTGACGCCATCTGAGAAGCAGACGACAAGAGCAATCTTACAAAATGACACGAGCACTACCCTGGCATGATGACTTGAGAGTTAAAGCATTTTGTGTAATTCTAAGGAAAGGTCAGCTAAGATTATTTTACTAAGAGCTATATTTGCAGGTTCAAAATAAAATATTAAATTAAATCAAAATGATGCAAATTTAGCATTAGTTATTTGCTTGAAAAACATTAATACACCTGAAAGTGTCAAATACAGGTTTGTTTGTTTTTGTTTTTTTGCAGTGCCACTGCATCTCCAGAAGTGCTGGGGGCAAAATTTGCTTTAACAAAAACATTCATTGCTGTCTGGTATCACGAGAGAGTTGTTTGTTATATATTTCACTATTAATAGAGCATTTTAATAGGACACTCAAATATGTGTTTTGTGAATGATGAATTATGTAATAATTCAATTATGCAAGAGTTCTGCACATGGGGTCCGATAGAGTACTCCTCTAAAAACCATATGGTTTATGGTACCAAAATGTCCATAAGTAAAAACAGTTCAAAGCAGAAGGCAGAATGAATTAAATTTGATTAATTAGGGTGCTTCAATAAAAAAATTCTGGCAAGTGTTGACAATTATTTTTTTTATGCGCCATAGCCAATAATCAATAAATGTCTATTTCTTTATATTTAAAATAAATAAATAAATGGAAAACAAATATTAAAAAACAAAAAATCAAAGAATATCAATCAGCTTTTGACGCTTAAGCAAAGGTTATAAGTAAAGTATTCTAATTGAGAAACATGCTCAAAGTAAATACAACATTTCTCTTAAGTAAATTATGGTTTTGCAGAGCGTTCTTGCACATTTCAAGCAACACTTTAAAAAGTAAGTGAGTGAGTGTATGCTTGAAAGCATTTTCGGCTTCCCCTCCAAAAACAAAATGAAAGTGAATCTCTCGCATGTGTTATGTTGGTGGTTGTACATATTAAGCGTGCAGTTCAGAGAATGAGAAATGTCTTGTGAGTGGTGGTAAAAGATTAATACAACCTACTCTAAACTGAGTGTTAATAAAAGCACACATGAAATAAAAACACATTGCCATTTTTGGCTTGCTTACACAAACACTTGATTTTTTTTTTTAATGGCTCATGTTTTACACTTAGCATTACAAGTGCAACACTGTACCAGGTGAGCTAAGGAGCAAGCCATTTCAGCATCAGAAAGCGGCAGACATGGAGCTGATTATTTGATGTAAACATCAAAATAAAAGGAAGCATAAACCAAGCACTATGGTAAAAGTGTTTTGAGAATATATTATAATATTAAAAAGGACCGCACAAAATAAGTGGTTTATTAATCAATAATTTGCCTTTAAATCATAATTGCGTGAAACTGATAAAAAGTTGCGTTCTTACTCTACGAAACACTTCAGCTGGAAACCCATAACTGTGTGTGGTAGAAGGCAGAGCAGCATTTCGTGTATATTCATGTTGAATTTATTTTGCACTTTTAAAGATTAACTGCAAACAGCCCGAAAGGACCGCAGTATGTTTTTTCGTACCGATATGAAATTGAAATACTGTGAATCTTTAAAATGTAATCACTTCACAATTCAGTTTCAATATTTTTTTGGCTTTTTTATTTAATAGGACAGTGCACTGGTAGACAGGAAACACTGAGAAAGGAAAAAGAGGGAAATAGGGTCAGGAAAGGACCTTGGAGTTAGAACTCCGGAACTGTCGCTTCTGGAAGCACGGTGGGCGTACCAGGCGCCGGGGAGCCTGCCTGCAGCATAAATAAATGTGAGGCCTTATTTATTCATCGGAAATAAATGTGCCTAGCGGAATGTGATCGTTTGATGAACTGTGCATCAAGTAGGACCAGAAAAAAATACTACCAAATAGGTACCTTGATTTCCTATGTTTATTTTTTAAATATCCCAAAATGGTAGCATTTGGCTGGCGGTCTGCCCCAGGCTTTTTCTCGGCAAGCTTCCTCCTTTGTTTAGGATGCTATCTCTGAATGAGAACTATGCATGCCGTAGTCTGCCTCCAAGGAAACTCCTACAGAACAGAATTGCAATGCAGGAAAAAAAAAAAAAAAATATAGCCAGGGAGTGGAGTAGCCCCACAGACATGCAAGTGTAGGTAAATCTCAAATTAAAAAAAATAGGATATCTCTCTTTCTGGGCAAATCAGTGGGCATAGAAAATAAAAAGTGCATTTCTGCGGCCAGGAAGTGGGGCGCAGCCCTGGGCATCATCGACAAAGGCTCCCGGCCGGTGACCGCTGACTCCTCTGTAAATCGCTTCTGCTGACCTGAACGTGCCCGCTGTGGCAATATACGGTGCTGGCCAGCGACGCTGGCGGGGCGCAATGGCTGGCAACGGCAGGCGTACTAGCCAATCCCATCGGGCGCCCCTATCACCGCCTCCTGCTGGATGGCCCAAGCCGTGGCGTTCCTGCATGCTCTTACCATGCTTCTTATTTTTGGCTATATCTCTACTGAAAAAGATGCTTCTCTGCCTCACCACAGGAACTCCAGCCAGCAAAGAGGCCAGGACAGGGGAAACGTGGCAGCTGGGTTTTTAGTAATGTTTCCAAACAGAACCAAAACAGCCAAAAGATGAAGGAACATGTCTCTTTCTTTGAAAAATTCAGCTGTGTCTAATGATGCGCTTTAAATTTTTCTCCTCTTCCTCTCTTGGGAGTGTTATAAGCTCTTGGTGCATAAAGAAGATCTGCAAAGCTGAAAGCATCTTTAAAGCCCCAAATCCAAAGAGATATTCTTTATAAAAAGCAGAGTCACAACTAACTCATCCCCTGCTGCTGCCTTCTCAACAAAAAGAAGAATTTTGAGGCTAAGTATCAACTACCCCTTACTATACGGCCAACATTTCTATGGGAATATTTTATAAATAGCATATATATGTAAATCCACCTCAACAAATATATTTTGTAATATATCCATATATGTATGTTATTTATATATATAACACCAAACCTTCTGTTGGTTTGAATTGCTATTTGTTCCTCATTGAAGTTGTTTGGATAAAGTGTCCCTGGCTGAAATGATTGAAATGTGGACTTTAATTTCTTAATCTGTATAGATTGGGAACCTTTGTAGGCTAGTGTGAATGTATTTTTTAGACATTTAATTTTGTATGAAACCCCTGTTAATAAAATTAATGAGTGTTTCAGTAAAGCTATGTAGTACTGTATTGTTTCTGTCTTATTGCTAAATATATATTTTATATGCATCAATATATGGCTATACATGGTTCATGCATATATTGCAGAATATTGAAAAATATAAGGACTAGAGTCCCATATATCAAAAATATATTGTTTCATATATCACATTATGTCTACCAATAATCCACATACTGTTTTGTTTCATAAGGTTCATAACAGTTCAGAACCCAATATTCAGATGTGTGCAGTGCACCTTTGAATGGAGGCCTGTTTCCTGATCTGGTAGAGAAGATTACTGCCTTGGCGCTTCGACTCACTCTGTAATACTTTACATATGTTAAAGGATTTGCCACTGAGTTCAAATGCGAGTTTCGAGCAGTGGGTAGAGTAGCGCTTGTTGTTTTCTTTCTCAGATCCAAATGCAGAACATGTTTGTGTTTATGCGGCGTGTCCGTGGAGGCGATATGCAACGCAATGAGGTATAAAAGACAAGTATAAATCAGGCATTCCTCAATTCCAGTTCCTTGCGCCGCCCTGCTCTGAACATTTAGTATGTTTCTCTATCGCTTCAGCGGTTTGTTTCTATTTAAACGTAAGTGCTGTGCGAAGTGGCATCACCGGATATCCGCCATAATTTCAGCTCGAAACGAACAGATATGTTCCATTAAATGCATTGAAGTTGGGCGAGACGTGAATTAATTTGTATGTATTTACAGAGGTATTGATGTTTAGAGCCACTTGTCCATTGTGAAGCGGGGTTGAGCTAGCGCAAAAATCGTGAATGAGTGTTCCGAAAAGAAGTAAACTCAAGGATTTCCCTGCTCAGGGAGTAGGGCAGCAATGAACACTGTGTAGGACATGTCAATGGGACACACCGTTCATGCCCTGAAGCTCACTTCAAACGGAGATGGATTATGTGAATCAGGTGTGATGACAAAGAATGGGACAGATGCAAATATGCAGACGTGGGCGGCAGCGAGGACATGGAATTGAGAATCCACTGTGTCATTGGCATTACAATCCGTAATTATGTCCCCACTAGATGCAAAGCAAATTGGGCCCCTCCTTCATAAAAAATCTTTTTTATCACTGGTTTATGGTCTTGTGTTCCGGGGGGCGCTCCACGACACAAACGGCATCACAGTAGTAGTCAAGGGCTTAACATTGGCCGGTCCCAACCTTGAGGTATACAAGCAACTCACAACGACAATGGATAAGCTGGCCAATACAGAGCACACCGTCACTTTCAAAACTAAGCTTTGTAAAGAGTGACGTGTTTCGAACCCAGAAAGGCTGGGGGCATAGAGGAGAACAAAAAAGGAAGACTGTATGGAGAATACTGTGCTTTTTTTTTTGAAGGTAACACAGCCCATGAAATTGTTTCATAGTGAGTTATCCCTCTTTCCATATCTCCCATCTTCCATGAAACCAATGCATTACATCCAAATAACAAAAAAAAATAATGGTTTTTTTAGCCACATAATAATGACCACTTTAAAAGTACAAACAGCGTCTAGTGATGTTATTGTCCTGTGAATGTTTTGAAGGAAGTTCAAACGAAACAAGTCAAGTCCTCATTGCACCGACTAATAATGGAACAGCACAGAACATTAAATCTCTAACATGACTGTTTCTGGCTGCGAGACGTGCTGATAAGTCTGTTTTTGCATTTCTGAAGAACGAGATATTATTATTTGTCTACTGCATGCTGCGATTTGACCCATGACGGGGGGGGGCAATTTTATGCCTCAATCTGCCGCACTGTGTTTTCTGCAAACCAAGGCTCATGGAAAAAACATGCCGGTGGTGTCTTGCTGAACAAATGATAATACATTAACTTTCTTGGAGGTTTCGTGGACACTTCCAAAGTGAAATGTCCAGAGAGCGGTCCAAAAAGCGTGTTTTATCTGAAAAGGGAAAAATGAATATTACATCTATCAAAGTTTTATTATCGGTGGTTTGATGGAGTGGATTGGTGGCAATTTTGGAAAGTTACAGGTCCAGTGGGGGAGCGCTATCATGTTTAGAAACCGGCCTTAAGACCCTTATCCTAACTGATAAAGCAAAATGTATGAAAAAGTAAATTTGCAAAGCTGCATTCTTCATGACTCATGTTGCAAAGGATTCGTACCTGAGTGAGCCCTTTACTATGCAAGAGCAATGCTGTACTGGGTGGGCCTACCAAGCAAGGTTTACCACATCTGAAATTCAGTAATTTGGAGCGGGTATGTTACTGTATGTGTATGGGTAACAGTATGGGAAATGTTGTTTTAAGGTCATAACATAGTATTGTGCAAGGGAACAGCAAAAAAACACTTCCGCTTAATATCAATAATGTGCCCTGGCCAATCCATAATTGTTCAAAAGGAATAAAAGTTTTTTTTAATTTATTTTTAATGTTTAACAAGCCACTAGTGTTCATTTTTGCTTGAAAATGCAGTGAGTGTGTGTTAATAGGTACCTTTTTCAGGAATGTAGCAGAGGCATGTTTTTTTCCAATGAGTCCAGTTGAACCATGATATAAAAACATGATTATGTGGTATTAGTTATGTTTTTACATAATAAATTATTTGACCTGAACACCAAACTGTATTTAAAGCCTAAACACATAGGATACGGAAATTACTAAGACAATTCAGGTAATAATTTATTCTGCCACAGTGCATCATGGGAGCCATGGATGAATTTTGATAGGTGGGCTGTACCCAGAATGCACTGCAACAACAAGTCTCCTGCAAACATGCAACATGCTTTTGATTGTCACGCGTCGTTGAGGTTCACAGGTTGATTCTTTGATGTTGCATGTCTAAATAAAGACTCTTTTGAAAGATTTTGTTTGAACAAACAACTTTTAAGAATTCCACAGATTGTATTTAAAATGCTGGGGTAATCATTTCTGAAAGAATCATGAAGAATGGCGGGAGGAGTCGGGCGGGGACCCCCGGAGGACCAGCAATAATCAACAATGAAAGTGATTTCTGAACTCAGTGATACCTACTCAGTGTTCAAAACCCAATAGTTTTTAGTTTGTGTTTATACACTCCATTACCAACAGCCACGCAAAATCTGACTTTAAAATAGAAAAAAAAGGTGGGACTGGGGGGGGAAGGGTCAAGAGCCCACCTAAACGCAAACGTTGGACTCACTATAATGGTGACATTAAAATAGTGATTTTCGTCTTTGTTTGATTCTTGCTCGTTAACATCAGGTCTTGTCAATAATGAGCTCAATCATCACTCCACTTAATCACTTAAGTATCTCATTAACTTGAACTGTCTGATTCAGTGTTAATTTACAACAACTCCTATTTTAACACTTTCACACTCTTGAGTGTGGTCTCACATGTAACTCCCTGCAGAGTTTAATTTCACTCTGGATTTTTGCTGTGTAGAACGTAATTGATGTAGACTGGTATACCAATGATTAAGGATTAATGTCAATGTCACTGAATAATTCACATTTTTAAGCAATAATTCTACTAATGCTTTTTTTTTTTTTTTGAAGTTGAATGCTGTCTCATTTACTAACATTAATTCATATTGTGTATACTCTATATATATATATATATATCTATATGATTATAGATATATATATATATAATATACATAATGAATTGAATAGGATCATGAACTCATTTGCTGATTTGATTACAGTCTAAATTAACTGCCAAAGCTTATCATTAGTTTCAATCATGCTGAGTGTAAAAAGTACACACAAACATTGCAAGAGAAAACACCATTTGCTTAGGGCGTTTGGATTGTAACGCTGTCCAGCATCATGTCTTGTCCAAGTGTCTGTTGTTGTGTGAAAGGTAAGCCTACAGATACATCTTCATCCTCACAACTTAATCTGTGGCGCCAGCAGGAGGCTCCTCTGACTTTCATACTGAGGGGCTCAATCGCGCCTCCCATACAGCGGAGAAAGACACTCAGAGAATGTGTCTCTACTACTTCTGTTCATCTTAGGTGAGGGTTAGGTGATTGACTGATAGAAAAAGGAGATACAGACGGTGCACGGAGAGAGAGAATGAGAGCAGTTAAATAGTAACCAGGGGACACTGTCAGTAAATGAGATGGAGACAAAGGATGCTCCTGCGTTGGGTATGAGTGCTTTGCCTCTGAATACCAAAAGGTGGCCTCCTCCCTGCAAACATTTCGTAGTTAGTTTGCCAGCACAGATTAAGTCCGTCCGCCAGAACATTCCACGATTGCTTTTAAAGACAGCGGCCCCCATGGAGGAATATTAGCATCCATTCCCCCCTGGCTTATAAACCAGAGAGATGGGCCGTAATGATAAAAGCCTCCTCTCAAGGAGAATTGTACGAGTGGGGGGTATAGAGAGGAGAGACGTACCCTAGAAGGAAGCGTGCAATCCTAGTACAAGTGTGAGGCGGGGTTATGGATTGCAAAAGAACAGTGCACTGAAAAATGGAGGGGGTGTGTTCTGAGAGGGGAAAAAAAGAAGAAAAAAGATTCAAGCATGCTGCATGAGACTACTTGAAAGAGCACAACGTCTTCTCATTTTCTGAGGTGGACGATGACTTTTAATATAACATTCAGTTATCTGAGCAGACCCCAGAAACACCACAGAATAGTATATGTTTAAGGTCAAAAACCTTGTAGTAAATATACGTGCGTATAATAATAACAAAACACCTATACTGTTAAGATAGGATTTCAATACTAAAGTACCTACACATTTGTTTTTCACTGTTACAAATGTAAGTTTGTAAAGGACTGGCAATAATCTTTATGTTAGCACTTCTTAATTTCGACACGTCCCCAAAGTCCCCATTTTAATCCTCAAGCTTTTGGTTAAAAGGGCCTGAATAAGATAAATGGTGAGTGCCACAGAACAATAAATGTCCTCGGTGATCCCCGGCATTAAGAGTGATGGTAGATGCTTCATGGCTTAATTGTTCTTCATAATGTTTGTTGTTTTTGTATTCGACTCTTACTTTAGCTTTTTATTTGATCTGAAAGATACATTTTGCTATAGACTTTAAGCATTTACATGATTGTACAGTGCATATAATCTTAGTTTCATTTGTAAAAGATCATCGTGATGAATAAAATATAGTGAGAAGTCCCTAAACTTTTTGTTGATCACAGAGCTTATATTCTTTCTGGCAATAATCCCAAGAGGCAATTGAAAAAAGGTCAAGGATTAGTCAGGTCAAGGGAACCAGGGTAATGTTTTGGTATATTTGTTGTAACCAGTGGGGGTCCACCACCAACATAAAAATAGAGTTGAAAAATTCTTAAAATGTCTTCTCTTTGTGTTCTGCAGAATAACGGAAACTGTCAGACCTAGTACATACACAACAGAGAAATACCCACAAACAGTTATACTTTTCTGCTAAACATCGGGTACCCCTTTTAAAATGGGCTTTCTCCATAATTTGCTGATAAACATAGTATGGTTATGGGATTACAGTGATTGTGCAACACAGAACAGAATGTAGGTATCTCGAGACGTACATTATACATGTAGGCTCTAAAGGTAGGTAAATGCATTAACTGTGTATTAAATGCATTAGGAAAGTGAACAGCATTAAAAAACCTGATTTAGACGAGACTTGTTTCCTTGAGGGGTCAGGTAAATTTATGTTTTTAAATCCTTTTTTTTCCTTCTCCCAAAACGTCCCCAGACAGACAAAACTCAGTAAAAACATTATGGAAACCTTCAAGAACATTACCCACCTATTTCAACTAACGAACATCCATTAGGGTCCTTTGAGAAATTTTATGCAGTCCTAGATTGTTTGAGTAATGTCTGAAAATTGCAGTATATAATTTTCTTTTTTAAATGCTTTCTCTGTAAGCATTTTGACCTTAGATCAACTAATTCAAACTTTATCCACTTTGTCTTGCCTGGTGTACCTTCATTACTGGAATAAAACCTTTTCCTGGCTTCTTGCCCAAACTTTGTCTAAGGTAAAACTAACAGCTGGTCCTGCTTCTCTCTGGCATCCCATTTGATGTAAAAACGGGAGCGTAAGACCACATGTACTGCAACAGAAGTGACAGGTTTGCAATATTCTTTCTTAATTAATGTACTTTAAAACTAACATTATATATAGTATATATACACACACTATAGTTTAATCAATCACAACACCGTATAAGTCTGGTGTTTTTCAGTACTTCGATCACCATGAATACAACCTAAATCACAGAAGCTCTTCTGTTAATAATTAACTCAAAAGATGCATTTTAATTAATTGTATAACTAATTAACACCCGCAAAAAGTTTAGGAAGTTTTTCATAGTTTCAGAGTTTTTTTCTTTAAAATCTTGCAAACCCGCTGTACGTTAACAAACTACAAAATATGTTTATATATGTTTTTTTTTTTTTATTTTTTGCTGGATGAAAGTCAGTAAATTGTGTACAACCCCCCATAATAACACACCCAGCTCTGAAGGCACATGGCTATACCCATAATGACAGACAAGTATTCATGAGAGATATCATATCATCATCTCCATACTAAAACAGACGAATACACACGAAAATCGCACGCTCTGCCCAGTCATATAACGTCCTCTCTGCTCGTTATCGAGGCATAATGATAATGACCGCCTGGAGCCTTAGGGGCGTTCTCGGGCTTCGCACGGCTCCGAGCTACTGAGACTATACCCTAACCTTCAGTTCGTTGATAAGAGGCCGGCCTGACAGCACGCGCGGTGGGCCCCCTATAGCCTAATTTCAATCCATTGCATCGTGGCTGTTGAGCAGGGGTCGGCAATCGCGTTTGTTTTCATCCTCCGTTGCACCGCACAACAGGGGGGGGGGAGGTTCCGAGGTGTTGTCGCAACAAGTCGAACCCCCAAAATGCATTTAATCACACTCCACATGTAAACATTAACCACAGACAATACAGCCGTTTATCGATGGATCACAACTTATGTGCATCTCCGCCATCCACCCATCACAAACCATAGACACCATCACAGACACTCGTATAATAAATTATGCCAAAAAATGCTTTATAATAATAATTTTGACAATAATATCATTTCACTCAGAATTTAAAATTTACAATACTACAGTTAAATCCTAACTAGCTAACAGCATTGTATCCTTGACCATAATTTGTGTTGTATACAATATTTTTGTCATTTTTTTTTTGATTTGTTTTTTTTAAAAAAGTAGCTGTAATAAGTAGTTGTCCTGTTAAATTAACAATATATCCGTACATTATAGTCAGTGCATGATAATTCATTATTGTTCCTTAAAAAACAATTTTATAGTAATTCTACAGAAAAAAAATGATATTACCAAAGTAAACAAACCATTAACTGAAAATTAATTAAAACTCGTTTTTGTTCAATCTTTTTTAAAACCAATAATAAGGTAATAGGCAGTATCTCAAATACTGTATTGCAAAAAATCTCCTAATATTTCCTAGATATGTCCCAGGATGTGTAATGAATAACAACAAAGCGAGAGAGTACTCCTTTATAATTAACTAAATAATTAACTACTAACCATAAATATGTGAACCATTGTTATTTTATTGAACAAAAAACTTGTTAAGATGATAAATAGAATAAACAATATGAACCGTAACCTGTACCCTAAAATAACTAAAACTGAAAAAATAAACTATATTTAAAAACAACTAAAATGTATAAAAACATAAAAATACAATACAATAAAAATTCAAGCAAAAAAAGATATATAACATAAATCTGACATTCAAAATATTATAAGAAAACTATAATTGTCATATCGATGATACTATAATAACTTCTCTCACATTTAGATTATATTTTTATTTATAATACTTATGGTTTATGTTTCTAATAGTTGCATTTGTAATGTCATGACAGTGTTTATTACTGTGCATGTTCATTAGCCATTCTTTACAAAAGGCTAGTTTTAAAAGAACTTTAAGATGCCCTGTAATAATTCCACCTGTATTAGTTGTTATCAATGTTATCAGCCACAGCTTCCAGTTTCAAGTTCACCTGGAGAATAAGGCCTATTTAGCGCAATTAACCCTGAAGACTCTGTTCAATTTAAAAGTGATTAATGCAATATGATTAGACTTGGTAACAAAGCCTATTGTCCCTCTATAGGGTTCATTAGTGTATGCGATTCACCACTCAGACCTCTCTTTAAACCCCTGACCTCCATAATAGCTCTAAAGAAAGTTCATCCATATCTATAATAGCTGGCAGATATCAGAAGAAGCCATTAAAGCGCCCCCAGATCAAGGAGATGCTGTCACAAACATTCTCCATTAATCTCCCACATTCTTGCTTATCCCTCAGCAACAAGACTGATCCTGAATTACTATGGACTCCCAATGGGGATCTGCATATGCATAAAAATGAATGATAATACTCTATCTGTACTATAGAGCTTAGGAAGTCTCACACAATGGGCTGTTAAGTGTGTTTGGGACCAAACTATTGTGCAATATTTCAATCTGTCATGTCAGGAGCTGATGAGAGCTGTCAACGGCATCCATCATACTTGTGAAGCCGTGCTATTAGTCAGTGTTGAAATGTGGGTAAAACTGTCGAATTCATCTGGGAATACCACTTTAGTATAAGCTGCAGGAGAGTGTCGGCTGGTTCTTGAATCTCTGTGAATTGAGTCCAGTGGGGAAACTAAAGGATATATTGGTGATTTGATTAAACCTGCACTGCTTTGAGTCCTCAGGATTGTATTAATATTACCGGTTTATTTTGTGTTCTTTCCTTTGCATTTATTAACTTCATTAACATCCACTGAACATTTAATTGCGAAAAAGTTTCTTTATAGTGGAAAACTGTTCTTTAGATTATTAAAATGTTATTTGTATTAGAAAAAAATAGCTCTTTTTAGAACTGTTTACTAAAATGTTCTTTGGGGGGGCTTTTATGGCATCACTGCAAAACCCCTTTTTTGAAAGCTTTATTTTTGAGAGTTGGGAACATATTTTTAAAGTCAAATGAGGGTTTTTTAAAACTATTACTCATTTGCTTTTTTCTTTCAACTAAGAAAAGCTCATTTGGAGCAACTTCATAGGAATGATTTGACTTGGTGGAGCAATAATAAATTGCTCCATGTGGTTCACGCAATATGTTGTGACTCTCCAGGGAAATGTTATCGGCATACAAATTTATCAAAGCCAGATTATATCGAAAACACAAATAACAGCTTGATCGCTCCTTTCTGAGGCTGAATGACAAACTCATCAATCACCGCTAAATATCTGCATAATGCCCTGGGCTTATAGAGCACTATGGGGCAAAAAAAACAAACAAAAAAAACAAATCATTAATGTCCAATTAATCTGCTGCTTTCCCTTCTACATTTCTCACCAGCAGAATAGCCAGAGGAAGATCAATCCATCTGTTATGTATGTACACCTTATTGCATAGTGTAGCAGTTTATGGTTTGCAAAATGCCTTTTGAGACTCAACCGGCAAACGTCATCCCCTCAAGCTGATGGATCAGAGTTAAACATGAAAACCATAAAATTATCATCCTGTACAACAAATGCTTCCAACATCCCCCTGTTTCCTGTTTTGTACTGAAACATCCAGAAGCAGTTTCCTGACCTAGAATACTCAAATGGCCCATCCATGATATTACATTCATGAAGAATTCTAGTCTAAACATATACTGTTTGCAGTGCTTCCCACCAGGTGTTACCAAGAGCGCTTCTGTTTGACATAAAAGGACCTGCGGGTGTCTCTATGGTGGAAATGAGTGTTCAGCGGAGACCAATCCAGCATAATCATGAAGGACTACTGGTATGGCCTCAGCTGAAATGACTAAATAATTCAAAAGATACTCTCAGGAAAGCCTGAGTGGTGCTAGCCCCATCCAAAACTCAATGCTGGAATCAAAATATCACAAAAATAGTTTGTGGATGAAGCTGCGGCTCAATCCCATGTGTTCAACAGAACAAAATCCAAGAAACATTGGTCCACAATGAACATGGTTTAGAATGCATAGACAAAACAATCTGATAAAACTTCATGTTATGTAGCAATTTGGTGGAAGATGCCATATTTCTAGAAGAGACAGTTTGTCTTGCAGTCCTATGAGGTAATTGTAGCCAATGCAATTTCAACATTGAGATGCTATGCAATGATATTTCTCACTTGTTAAAGCAAAGCCACTGGAGTTTTTTTGAATATGTTTCTATCGTTCTTTATACATGTTTTCTTGTCTGAATACAAAAAATGTTAGGTGAACAATATAAAACATTCTAGCTGATGCTGCCAATAATTAATGTCATGTTATAGATGATATGCTTTAAATAGGTGTTATTAAAATGATACAAAATTTGTGTAAAAATAAATAAGTGAGTGATATATGACGCATATAATTTACATGTTAAAATACTGGCAATATCAGCCAATATCTGATATACAGTATTTCAAATATTAACTGATACTGATGAAAAGAAATGAAACTGTAATGCCACAAGAAACAAAAAATATTGTAAATACTAACCACTGTCTGATATATGAAAATATTAACCAATACCAATAAATGAAAAAAAAAAAAAAAAAACTCCAAGCCCAACAGAAATCGATATTGTACCTATAAATTGTGTATTCCTAAAATGTATCCTTTTCAAAGAGAATGCATTTACCATTTTTATGAAATATCCAAAAATTCTCTTGAAATATGTTTTAATATATTTTAAAGGGGTGTTTCTTTAAGGCCGCAATGAAAAAAAAAAATCAACTGCCTGTTTAATTGTTCAGGTCAGAGAAGGTCGAAACTTTACAAACACTGTAAGTGTAGCTCAGGGAGAAATAAAAAAAATAATAATGTAACCCATTTAACTCTTAGGGTTAGAGGGAGATCCTTATCCATATGTAATAGCAAATAGTGTTGATATGCAAATACTTTTAACATAAATTTATGTACTAAGTACATTAGTACACTTTTATGATGTACTAAGCAACTAAGCCGTCATAAAAGTTAAATCTGCTCCGAAAAACAAGCTTTGGGGAAAAACTGAATTTTAGCACCTAATGGAAATGAGGTATCAGGCATATAGTAACATCTGAACTGGCAGATAGTGACTGTAGGGGAATGACTTTCATAACACTGCCTTCTCAATACCCTCTAAAAATTTGTTCCTGAGGTGTACATATCAGTGTGCATTCAGAGCTCCCCTACTGGTTATGTCCACAGGTTGTGTGTTTTCAGAGTGAGCAGAGAGGATGTTTTCAGCCCAGAGCTGAGAGCGTGCAAATCCGCCATCACTGGAGACATCAGCCTGGCTTGCTGAGCTGAGGGAAGACCACTGGGATCTCTCAGTCTCACTCTCTCGCTCAGCTTCTCTTCCCTCTCCACAGTCGAGAGAAGAACTGACACTCATCTCGTCCCACACTGGGAGGATTCAAAGGAGCAGTCATCCAGCAAATGAAATGCAGAGAGAGCTCAGCGGAGAGCAGGGGGACCATTCCTATCACCATCCACCTTTCGGAAACTGTTAATTGCAGAGGCCGGGATAAAAACCTATTCAAACTGTGACCAACAAAATTAAATGATCCTTGTACATCTAATTTTTGACTGTACTATGTCAACATTACTTGACTACAGCTACGAAAAAAAAAGCTTGTGCTGAGTTAAACAAGAATTAATTGTGACCATCAGAGCTGTTGTAACACACAATTCACTAAAGAAATTAGTGCAAAGGCATGAATTAGGCCTGTCACATCAGGTTTAACACCACAATTATTGTGACCGAAACAATATAATTGTGATAACTATTGACATTTAAAATAATTAATTAGTTAATTAACTAACTGTACTATAAGTCAAATTCATCTTTGACTTGTTTTGCATTTTCACAATAAAATAATCACACTCAAAAGACAGTGGAGGTGGAGAGAGAGTTTGTCTCCCACACTGATAGGCTTTTCCAAAATCGAATTTTAGTTTCAGTTTTGATTTTGCCTTCCAATAATTATGAAAAAACAACAATCGCGATAAAATCTAGTATAGTGCCACATTCTGTTTATTTCTTTACAGTGGTTTGCTTGTGCCCCTCCTAAAAAATTTCAAAATTAACATCCAAATCAGTCAAAACATGTAAAATGACTGTCATAAAATGCAGTCTAGACTGCTTGGGACAAAACAGGATGTGTATCAGTATACCGTATCCATGCCATTAGGATCTTAAAGTGACAGCAGCTTTAATGAACCTGCTGTAATCTATGTCATTAATCAAACAACAAAAGAAAGAGAAAATCATTCACTGATCTTAACTGAATGAGTTTTGTAATACAAATCATGGTGAGTTTAATTCATACAGTGAAGACTATTCTGTATTTTATTTTACATTTGATTGTTTCTGATGAAGAATACTTTGACAGTGCTATACTGGCACAGATCGCGTGTGGTTAAACTGGACTGCAGATGAATGAATGGGGCTACCTACAGTGTGCAAAAGTGGTACAAGTGAATAGTAAAATTTTTCCTCAGTTACATCACACAGTCATACACAATCAAATACTGAGGATAAAAAGTGGAAATCCTTGGCAAGTCCACATGAATGCTATACAGTACTGAAAGGTATCTCTAAGTCGCCTGTCTCATCTCATAAGATCTAGTCAGTCCTCTCAATTATTCAGTCCTCAAAGTGCCTATGGATCCAAACCTGCGTGCAACTAATGTGCTGTGTAATGAGAAAACTTGTAAGAGCCTATGGACTATGAAATAGTTTTCTTACTTTCTTAAAGGAATAGATTCAATGAAAAATTAATATTCTGTCATTATTAACTCACCCTCCGGTCATTCAACCCTTTTTTTTTCTGTTAGAGTACAAAATGAAATATTTTACACTGTATGACGGTTCTTACTAACCAAGGGCTATCAAGCTTCAAAATGACCAAAACAATTCATAAAATGTAGTGGTTATTTGGCATTTTTGCACAAATATCGGCATCGGCCATAAGTTTTTCCTCTGCTGTGGCCGATGTGTTCGAGGCGGGACTTTTATTTTGACGGCGCTGAGAAAGGCAGCGTCTGAGAACACAGTGCTCACATCTCCCTCTTGTTAGCAGTCTTTTTATATTTAGCCAATAGCGCTTTGTTTATATCTGCTCAGGCCAGAGCTTTTGAGCTCAGTAAGCCACATTTAACAGCCACAGTCTAATAGATTACCCCTAGATTCAATATGAAAGTTTTAGTTAACAAAATAGTGGTCATAATCATGCTTGAGGCTGTGTAGTTGTAAAGGTTTTTAAAACAGTATATGCAGACTCACGCATATGATCCGCTCCATGCGATCGCGTCTCTGGACTGTTGCCAAAGTCCAGATCAGACTGTGTGCGCTGCCCGCGGTTTGTGAATTTTGTCACTGATTAGATAACCTTAAGAACTAACATATTTGATACTACATTTTACACTTACATTTAATCATTTAGGCAGACACTTTTAGTCCAAAGCGACCTTACAAATGAGAACAACAGAAGCAATCAGACCAGCGAGGGAACAAACAACAGTATACAAGTGCCATGACAAGTCTCAGTTAGACTAGCACTAAACATGTACATATCAATATTCATAAAAGAAAATAATCCAGTCAAAAAACAAAACAAAAAAAAAAAAGAAAATAAAACAAAATAATTTCTTTGGCTCAGTAAGTCTAGTATTAGTTGGTCAACCGAAAGTGCTGGTGAAAAAGATGTGTTTTTAGATGCTTTTTTTGAAAATGAGTAAAGACTCAGATGTTTGAATTGAGATTGGGAGGTCATTCCACCAGCTGGGCACAGTCCAGGAAAAGGTCCCATGAGAGTGGATTTTGAACCTCTTTGGGATGGCACCACAAGGTGCCGTTCACTTGCAGAATGCAAGCTTCTGGAGGGTGCATAAGATTGAATTAGTGAGTTTAGTATATTGTGCCCATGCCAGTGGACGTCTTGTAGGCAAGCATCAGTACCCTGAATTTGATGCGAGCGGCTACTGGTAGCCAGTGGTAACCCTGATGAGGAGAGGAGTAATGTGAGCTTTTATTGGCTCATTTAAGACAACTCTCGCTGCTGCATTCTGGATCAGTTGCAGAGGCTTGATAGAACATGCAGGACGGCCCGCCAAGAGAGCATTACAATAGTCCAGTCTTGAGAGGAAAAAGAGCTTGGACAAGAAGTTGTGTGCTGCTTGCTCTGACAGTAAGGGTCTAATCTTCCTAATGTTGTATGAGGCAAATCTGCAGGACTGGGTCGTTGTAGCAATATGGTCTGTGAAGCTTAACTGATGATTGATCACAACTCCTAGGTTTCTGGCTGTCCTGGAAGGAGTTATGGTGGACAAAGAGAAGTGGTCCAAGCACTAAGCCTTGAGGAACCCCAGTAGCAAGATGCTGTGACTTAGAAATCTCACCCCTCCAAGACACCCTGAAGGATCTACCTGAGAGGTAGGACTTCAACCACAGGAGTGCGGTTCCAGAGATGCCCATCTTTCTGAGGGTGGACAGGAGAATCTGGTGGTTAACTGTGTCAAAAGCAGCAGACAGATCCAAGCAAGATGAGTACTGAGGATTTGGAAGCTGCTCTTGCAGTCGCAGGGCTTCAGTAACTGGTACCAGAGTAAAGAGAGGGTGTTGATAATTGATAATGTGAGTAAGTGAAGGGTATGACTGAAGAAGAAATTTGTCTGAAGGCATGATACTAACACCCAAAAAACTTTAATTTTGATTTCATGGGGATTTTAACAGTTCTGTCTAATATGGATTGATGTCTGTTTAATAATCACATAGAATGGTTTAAACAAAGGAATTAATGTACACAAAAAGTATTATAACGATTGCTTTTATTAGTAATAGGCAAACATTATAATATTTTCTCGTTTGCCTTCAGCATTAAGCAAATACACATTTATTTCATTTAAACAAATCTTTGAATGACTAATGAACATTTAATATCACAAACCTTGCAAACTTAGTCTAATTCAGCTGTGAGATCTTGTGAAGGTGTGCATTTTTATCCTGCGCGATCACGTGTTCTCTGTGTGATGGTCCGTGTTAATTGAATGCTTTAAACTTTAAACTCATGATTTCAAATTATGCTGAGCATTTATGCATTTGCCCACTGTCATATCCCATGTCTTTTTCTCAGTGTGCTGTATGTAAAACAGCACTCTGTTCGGTGCTGTATGTGGGGGAAGTCGTGGCCTAATGGTCAGAGTGTTGGACTTGCAATCCAAGGGTTGCGAGTTCGAGTCTCGGGCCGGCAAGAATTGTAGGTGGGGGGAGTGAATGTACAGCGCTTTCTCCACCTTCAGTACCACGACTGAGGTGCCCTTTAGCAAGGCACCGAACCCCCAACTGCTTCCCGCAGCATAAATGGCTGCCCACTGCTCCGGGTGTGTGTTCACACTGTGTGTGTGTGTTCACTGCTGTGTATGTGCACTTTGGATGGGTTAAATGCAGAGCACGAATTCTGAGTATGGGTCACCATACTTGGCTGTAGGTCACGTCACTTCACTTCACTTCTACTTCACTTCACTTCACTGAAATGAGTGTTACCCTGGCTTTATTTGAAAAATATGATTCTCAATGCACACAAACTTCCCAGAATACTGAATGCCCTTTTTAATTATATTTTTATTAAATATTTATTTATTTGTGAAAAATACTTTGTCATCTAAAGTATAAGTATGTTTTTTTTACACATTTATTTTTTAACCAATTTTCAAATTTTTTACAATTTCTTAAATATTAATGATTTTTTTTTTTTATTATATCGGCTTTATATCGGCCACCCTGCTTTCCAAGATATCGGCATCGGCTGTCAAAAAATCAGTATCAGTCAACCACTTAAAAATTATATTTTTAGGTTTAACATATTTTACTGTACTTCATGTTTTTAAAGCTCAAATAAAACACAAAGGTGAATGAGGGAAAGACAAAGATAATGTGAAGGATCTATTATATATATATATATATATATATATATATATATATATTATTATTTATTTATTTATTTTTTCAGAAGAAAGTTTTGTCCTTTGAGAAGACTCCAAATATAGTGCATTACATGAATAAACAACTTTTTGTCCTTTTCTGGGGTTTACAGCCCAAGTCATCATTTACTTTCATTGTATGGAACAGAGCAGCGTGAACATCTCCTTTGGTGTTCCACTAAAGAAAGTCTTATGAGACTGAAATGAAATGAAGGTGACGAGATGACAGCAGAGTTCTTATCACTTCAAGTTCTGTGAAACAGTAGAATGCACTGGCATACACCTCTTAGCATTTCAAAGAATCCAGCTGGGTTTAAAAGCATTTTAAATAGTATTTCATAATTCTATTTGCGTCCGTGTGCGCTTCTTCCAAACTGAGCCCTTCCAGTATCTTCAAACCACATTAGCAGGCTGTACGTTCTCTAACATGCTTTTGAGAATTGTTTCCTTTGAACTGGCAAGTCTGAATTTGGGGCAGTATAATACACATTCTTTCTATACTGTCAGCTAGACATCACGGGTGTAAATGATGGACTTTTTAATCCACCCACATAATCCAATGGCAAACAAAACAATAAGCAGCACTTGGCATCTACTTTAAAAGATTAAACCCCCTGCCCATTTTAAAGTCTTAAAGCAGCATAAATGCATGTGCACTCCGCCATCAGTTATACCACCAACTGCTTTTAAGCAGATTCATGTGCTTTGCTCTCATCTTTGACCTTACTGTCCTGAAAAAAATTGCAAATGTTGAAATTATACATTGCTTTCACACTGCCATCCAACGATCTGATGCAGAAACCCAAATTTAGAGCTGAAAGAAACAGAACTCCCAGACATCTATCGAGGCTCAGACACTTAAATATTACTTGAAAAAAGCATGCACTGAATTCTAATCCTCTTCACTTGAGTCATACAGTCAGAAACAAAAAACTGCGACATTCATTAACCAGTATTTATGATATTAGAATGTAAGTCAAATGTATTTATATAAAAAAAAACATAAATGAAATAAAAAAGAGAGAGGAGTGAGAGGGAGGAGTGAGAGACATCTGATGTCTGCATTGGGTCTTGTTATTGAGAATTATTCCATAAAGACAGCAACAATTCTCATCCCAACAACCCCAAAATAGCAACATGCTTAATGCATTATCAAGGTCAAAGCTTAGAGTGTTTGCTAGTGACTAAATAAAAAAAATAATAATGCAGAAATGCTCAGTCCATATTTAGGTTTTTGCCTACATTGTTTACATATCGGTTTAAATGTATGAGCTTTAATAAATATGTTAAAACCATTGCATTATGAAATGAAATCATTCAAGAAATGTCAACTCCAGCCATCAGTAACCTCCCAAAACAAAAAAACTGAGCGTCAGAAGACCAACCCACAGAGAGTCATCAAACGCAACTCGGCTATCGATCACAGAGTCATTTGGCTTTGTCAACAGCTCTTCTGTGACTTAAAGTGCACAGAGCCTACCATAACAGTACATTTTCTATCAGCCCTCATGTGAACAACAATTGCAGTCACTAGCAGTGGCATCAGACAAGTGGTGTCAGATCTCATTGTAGAAAAATTGCTTTAGGTTTATCAATAACAGATAGAAGAGGGCAGTGAGGGATCTCGCTCCAGCTGAAGCTGATATTGCTAAAGGCAGGTGAGTATCGAACGGTCCGTCTGCCTGAGCCAGGGGTAAATAGTGATTAATGGGCAATGGAGGAAGGTTTCGCAAGGAACTGTGTGTCTGCCTGCAATCTGACTCTTCTCTTCAACCCTGCTCTGCTCAAGCTCATGCGACTCTGTTGATTTCAACGAGAGGTGAATTCTGAAGTGAAATGGAAATATTGTTTTTTTTTTTTTTTTTTTTTTACTAAAACTGCTCCAGCTAACCAAAGATGAGATTAGAGAACACCAGCAATGATTTTATCATTTTCCAAACTAATCTGGTTTATTGATTAGCAGTGTCAGCAACTGAATAAGCTTTAAATCTGTGGCTCAGGCAGTATTGACTGAACTGGATCCAAGTTTGAAAATAAGCTAGGAGAAATCTGCCTGTAGTCAGTGGTTACACATTTTAAATGCCACAGTTCAATTTTTAACCACAACGACCTCCATTGTTCAAAAATACATTTTAGTACTTTCTATTGTGCCATTGGCCTAGACCAAAACTAGTTTCCATGAAAAACTAAACAAGTCTAAAAAGGCACACAGCTATACAAAATTCAAGCTTAAATAATGATGTTGAATCATGAACATTTAAAAAAAAATAAGACAGGGGGGCAGTTTCTCTAAAATCTATTGAACATTTTCACCTTTATAGCAGATGGAAACATTCTGTGACAACATGCCCAAATATTTCTAGTATATTTCTCACTACTATTTGCCATATATTAAGATTTTACAATTCTGTGGCAACTGTGAACAAGATCAGGAAATGACTGTGACATTGCAAAGTGATTAGCTGTCTTCATCACAGTAATCTCTTGAACATAAACAGATTAATATTATATAATTTTTTTTTTAAATCTGAAATTATGTCACCATTCTTGACTTTTGTATGCTGAGAGTTAATATCTGTTCCAACCATTTCCCCCATTATATTAGGACTGTTAGGCACAAAATTGCTACAGGCTTAAAGGTCAATCATAACGCTATTTCTCCATGTAATAATGGAACTGACTGTAAAAATATTATGGGCTAGAATAAAATGAAATGAGATTAAAATTAAATAATTGATATTAAAAATGTAAAAAATTATAATATATATATATATATAATTTTCATAATTTTGGCTCTGTATGCCACCAGAACAGAATTAAAAATAAAACAATCAAGAAATCAAGATAACATTGAAATGCAGACTTTGCAATATTTATATTATTATTGTTATTAAAAAATAACACTGTTACAGCTGTTATAGTTTTAGCTCATGCAGTTTAAACCAGCTAATAACCACATTGGGGTAGTCAGAAACTTGCACAATACACAACTGGATTTTCCAGAAGGACACAGAAACGTGCATCGCTCCATTGGTTACGGACAATTAACTTCACTTGAATACATAAAGTAGGCGCGTTTACCTTGTGCTCAATGATGCTGCTGTATCCCTGCAGTGCTGGAGGCGCGCGGGGCGCACTGGTGGGCTCCACTTTCTCACCTGACGCGCCCTTAGAAGCGCTGGATGCTGTAGTATTATTATTGTAGCTGACGCTGTACACGAACAACAGACTGGTGCACATGGTGATCGCGAGAAACACGGCTACTCCATGACGCTGGAAAACACGAGGGCAAAAGTTCAAACCCACAAAGAGCGCAAGGTCATAAATCATCACCAACTCATGCCCGCAGCGCAGTCAATTATAGGATACAAATCACATTTCCATGCTCAAATATTAATTAGTCTGGGGACTGAGATGATAAGACTTGCAGGTTGTTACTAAAATGCTGATGCCTAAAACTAATCAGGTCATGCAATAATGGTTTTGCATCAGCAACGTTAAAGTAGTACGATAATTAGGCTATATGGTGGTCTAAACTTAACAAAATTAAAAAGCCCTAAAAAGCTATCTTATTTAAAACATTGTTGTGTATTTAATAGTGCCATGCTAAAATAAGAAAATTGCTATACACAAGAACACACCATATTCTTATTAAATGTTTTTAAATATATATAGATTTTAAAAAGAAAATCACAAAAGACATGTTCTTTTCTCAAAGCAAAATTTCCTGTCCCCCCAAATTAATTTCCGACAAAGTCATTATTCAGGAAAAGGGGATTAGGTTTGTTTTGTTATTGTCTTTAATCTTCTTTCATTCATGAAAGCAACAGAGCCGCAGTACTTCAACAACAATGCTGCACAGGAGAGATGCGAGACATTCAAACAGTTTTCACTACAGTTACCATCGGTGTCTTCATCCTGAAGCCAGCTGGAATATTCCCGGGAATGTGCGCATGAAGATCACACTTTTCCCCCGATTGTTGCTACTTCTTCAGATTATGTCGTCATTAAATTGCCGCGCTCCGCTCGTGCTGGGAGATGTCAGTGTGTGTGCCGTGCGCGCTATTGAACTGAACCCATTCTTGAGAGCGGCGAGCAGAGAGAGCGAATGTGACAACGCGCGGTCCTAAACTGCATGGGTTTGAGTGTGAAACTCTAAATCAGTGTTCAGGACAAATTGCACTTACTGTAGTCATTGCGGCGACATGGAAATACAATAAGCATCTGTTGTAAGAGGCGAATATATTAGATTGTAGTGTGTTTTTTCTTCTTTTGCGTACAATGTGCGTACAAGTGTGCAGGAATATTACAGGTTCAGTACAAGTTAAAGCTCAATCTACAGCTTATGCATATTGCACACACACAAAAATGGTAAGAGTTGAAGCAGCCAGTAAATTCTCCAGTATAATTATGCTGCTTTCATATCTAAATTCTCTTGTTTACTTACTAAAATACTTTTTAATGTACATTCCTGCGATTTTGTGTGTAATACTTGTCTTTTGATTTGATATGCTGTACAATTATATATACAGTATACTTGTAATTTACCTGGCAAGGTAACATGATATGCTGATTGATTAATCATAAATTAATCACACATCAGTTTTGGCTTTACCCCCCAAAAGATTAAAGTCCTTACTGTGTTAGATGAGAAAAGCATGAAATAAACATATATATATATATATATATATAAAAGTAGCTTTTATATTTGATTCAGCAGAATAATGATAATAAATGGGTATTAATTGTTTTTTAAGGTGGCCGGTAAGTCATGAATGAGTGAGTGAGTCATTCATTCATTCATTCATTCATTCATTCATTCATTCATTCATTCAACCAATTCGTTCAAACGGCTGATTCATACTAAGTACCCTGTCCTAAATGGCACACTTCCTGTGCCCATGGTACTGTTTTGTGTGCACAGATTCACTGTAAAATTATTTCAAAGATTTATAACCTTTTCTATCAAGTAAATACTACGTTATAATGATTTAGGTAACTTGGAAACTTATTTACTTTTCATTCCGTTTCTTCCAGTCAGTGTAATAGTGTTACAGATCATAATACTTATGTTGCACTGTATGAAACTGATAAGAAAACAATGATTTAAAAAAGTTTTTAGACAGCAGAAATATGTAACAATTAAGTGAGAAGGGGATGCTTGTAATGCTATTAGCTGAAAGGTTGCATGGTATACATTTTTATATGCTAAACAGCCACACATTCAAAAAAAAAATCATTTATTTATATTAAATAAATAAAAAAAATATTTAATACTTTTATTTATCATATGAAAAACCATCAGATGTATTTATTATTACTATGTTACTCTATATCATGTTATTGTTGTAGTTGGTATTTTATAGATCTTAACTTATGATTATTAGTTTATATTATTACATTTTATTATATGGACATGACATACAGCCAAGTATGGTGAACCATACTCAGAATTCATGCTCTGCATTTAACCCATCCAAAGTGCACACACACAGGGGTGAACACACACCGTGAACACACACCCGGAGCAGTGGGACAGGGCAGCCATTTATGCTGCGGCGCCCCGGGGGAGTAGTTGGGGGTTCGGTGCCTTGCTCAAGGGCAGCACAGTCGTGGTACCCACAATCCTTAGGGTTAGGAGTATACTCTCTAACCACTAGGCCACAACTTCCCCATAGCAGGGATAGGCAACGTTGGTCCTGGAGTGCCGTTGTCCTGCAGAGTTTAGCTCTAACCCTAATCAAACACACCTGAACAAGCTAGTCAAGGTCTTCAGGATTACTAAAGCTTACAGACGTTTATCAGAGTACACAGAAGATGATTCCCAGATCTTTAGCAGACATCTTACAGATGTAATAAATATATTACATCTGATAAAATGTACTTTTATTACTGTCATTCATAATGTCTAAATATCTATATATATATATATATTATGGAGTGGAAATGGCCTATAAATACTTTTCTGTAGCCGTCTACTAATGGTAATTTAATATCTTTTTTTTGTTTGTTTTTAAATAATTGTTTGCTTTCCTACATTATGAAACTTTTAGTTTTATAGGCTACATGGGGGAAACCTATGAAGGATGAACAAATATCTTCACATTAAAAATAACTTTAAATTCGGTTCATACTTAAAGCTTTGCAGTGCTGGGAAAAGTTGTGTGAAGCATTTAAAAACACTCGAAAACAATCCATTTCTGCCACAAGTTGTTCCTGTACTTTTACTATGTTTAATCAATGGTGAATGGTCGTGGTGATTTGTGCTTATTGAACAATGTTTTTCCTGTTTTCCACATCAGTTGGCGTTTGTTCTGATCCGTAGCTTTAACAGAATTCTGTGCTGAATTTGAATGCTTCTCACAAGATTTAACAGAGATGTTGATTCTGTGGTGAATTCGACTGCTTTCTTCACTGTATCTCCCAGTGCCGTGTACATCAGTGTCGCGTGATCAAGATAGCCCGTGGCTGTGGCTCGAGCAGATAAACAGACTGCACTGCGTAGCTCAAACTAGTAGCACGGATTTGTTCCGCTTTCGGTTCATTTTATCCAATGTAGCTCTTGTAAATCGGTCATGATGAGAACGCAAGGCTGTTCATTCCATTTCTGGAACTGAGAAACAACCTTTCTTTGACTGCATGTGCATTGTGATGACGTCACGGGACGCGTCTAAACCCAAATTCTGCGAAATTTTGTGGCAATTACAATAATTTGCGAGCTTTTGAGAAAATTGCGAAGTTTGCTTTGATTTCTGCGATAAAAATCAGCGATCGCAAAAATCCTAGAGGGACTGATTATTATATTATATCAATTATATTAGAATATATAGTCATTTATATTACTTTATTTCCCATTTCTAAATAATTGCAGCACAGGATGGTGGTCGGTCTGTTTCCAGCTCCAACAAGTCGCCGTTGAAGCCCCTAATGCCGACCCTCTATGAGGTTGGCCCCCTAGCGGGCCAGCACCTGACACTATTCAGACTAACCGGTTCACAATGGCTCTCAGCACAAACACCTACTGAACGCGAGTCAGCAGTCTGAGAAGCTAAGCTGAACCCCATCCTTCACCCACCGGGCGAAGCCTTCTCTATTGATCTTCACTGTGAGTGAGAGAAATAAAAAGCAGCATCTCCCTATGGTAAAAGTGTTTCCAAGTGGGCGAAGAGTGAGTGAGACTGTCACACCACCTGACACCGTGGGTCATATCCATATAGTATATGGTGTAGAGGAACACCACCCAACAACATGCAAGATAGCGATCCCGTGAGAGGCTGAACACAGATACCCATCCATCACCCGCTGAGGTGCTTCATCGAGCTCTGTGATGAGTCAAGCTGTGTGGACATGATTAAAACTTCGGAAACCCCTGAATCTCTGAGCTGTTGGTTTCTATGTGTTCCTGGTCGGCCGAAGTATTCAATTGTATCAGGTGGCTGTGTTTAGAATTATGAAAAAACATTAACATAATATGATAAGTAATACCAGTTTGCATCATCAAGCAGCATAACAAGTATATGTTAGTTGTTATTTATAAAAAAAATAACTGGAAACGAATGACACTGGAAGCCTCACACATTGACCGCACTTACAAATGTTACAAATGGCTACACCTGTTAGAGGTAGAGTTCACCCAAAAATCAAAATTATGTCATTAACTACTCACGCTCATGTCTACTGTGATTGTTTCCTGTTTTCCACTCATCACACCACTGGAGGAATTGGCCTCCTTCCAACAATCCTGGGAGAAGCTGAATACAGAGGTCCATCAGTCATCTAACTACTGTTGACAGCAATTAAATCGCCAAAGACGTTCAAATCTCTGAGTTGTTATCAGTTTCTAGTAGTCTGCCCTACTTGCCTGCGTTAGCCATCTGCATCAATTGTATAGGCTGCATTTCTTTGTTGCTTACTTGAGTCGGGGGTCTTTTTTCTTAAAGGGGTCATATGACGTTACTAAAAACGAACATTATGTTGTGTATTTGGTGTAATGCAATGTGTTTATGCAGTTTAAGGTTAAAAAACACATTATTTTCCACATAATGTACATTATTATTTCTCCTCTATGCCCCGCATTTCTGAAACGTGTCGATTTTTACAAAGCTCATCGCTCTGAAAAGCGAGGTGTATGCTGATTGGCCAGCTATGCAATGCGTTGTGATTGGCTGAATACCTCAAGCGTGCAACGGAAATGTTACGCATACTGTGATGATGTCTCCCAGCAAGACCAGACAAAAATAATAAGACCCATTACAACGAGGCATTTGTTATATCCAGTGGGGGATACAATTACTGATTATAATGACTTATACTGTGCTTTTACGTGTTGTGTTGCGTATCGAGCCGCATAAACATGAAACCATGTCTGCATTTGTGATAACAAGTGCTACTCTACACTGCTCAAAACTCATGTTTGAATCATCAGTGGCAAATTCTTTAAATATAAAAAAATCAGAAGCGCCAGACTGTCCTTGCAAAGTTGGAACTGCCTCACTTTATAGAACAGCCTTTGATCACAGACCCATTGTAGGCTAGTCTGCAGGATTCTGGGAACAGTCCTCCATAAAATGCATCAAACAGTGCCACCACACTCGGGCTTGAGTGAGGAACGGCAGCGGATTCGACGAAGGGAGCAGCCGGCGGCTTGCGGCAACCACATGTGACAACCCAGGGCTGGACTCCACTTCATCCACGGTGGAAAGCCGATCCGGTGATCCACAGCGCGAAGTTGATATTTTTCCCTTGGCGACCAGCACGGATCAATTCTAGGCATGATGAAGCAGATATCGTCCTCTTTTGGAAGGCCAAACAAAGTAGTTTCGCTTTCACAATGAAACACAGCATCTCAACAACATGGCCGCAGAGGCAACAGCGAGAATAAAATTTATACCTTCTTTCTTTGCGTGAACATTTGGGCAATGTGATATGCAAATCTTCCCACACAGTGACGTAGACATGTGGGGGCGTGTTAGAACAAGGCGTTTTAGGAAAAAAGAGCCACGTGGACAAGTCTTAATTTTTATAAAGAATATCTCTTTGGATTTGAGACTTTAGTCTTTGCAACTTTACAGATCTTCTATATGCACCAAGAGCTTGTAACACTCCAAAGAGATAGGAAAAACTGAAATCATGTGAATGCATCATATGACCCCTTTAATAAATGTCGTAGATTAGAGGAGATACTCCTAGTAAGAGTGCACAGATTATGTTGAATTTTGGCGTGTGTGTGAAATCACAATACAGAGTAATTTTGAACGTTTCCTCATTTAATATTCCAAAAAGGTCTGCCTCGCTGGCTGTGTTGATTGGTTGATTAGAGTCGCCTCTTTTAAACAGCTTATGCGAGCAGCAGAGAGAGATCTGGACTACTTGCTGAAGGTCAAGTGAAGAACACTATAACAAAACCTGATTCACTGTGTGTTCATCTTGTGAGTAATTTAGAAAGTAAGTTAAAAAGTGATACTGTTGTGTTGGTTGGTACAAATTTCCCTTGTGTTCACGTTGAGGCTGTTGTCACAGAAACTGCCTGAAATGGTAAACACTGTAACTAGTATAAATGATGATTTTCACAAAAAAGAAGAAAAGAAAAGAAAAAAGAATGGTATTAGTCTTTTTCACAAAAATCTGAAATTACGTCAGCACAGGGTAAAGTTAGTTCCCTTTCAGTCAGTCACTCTCGATGCCACGTCGGTGACCGACGAAAATGGGATATCGCTTCGATAGACCAATCTACTTCGAGTGTAAACTAAACGAGCCAATGCACATTGGCATGCAATTATTGCATCCAGCTGCCGCTGATCACAGCGTGAGTATAATAAAGCAAGCAGGTGCAATGCATACCAGCCTTTTCCGCTTCGGAGCCGAGCGTTAGTATTGTTCTGCTCAACTGAGTCTGCTGTGAACTACGAGTTCAGCACGCTCTCGGAAGCTTCGTGTGTTGGCGAGACGGCGCTTCAGTGGTGGTCGTTCCAGCGTTGAGTGGATTGCATACTTCAGGCTGCACTACCCCCTGTCGTGTTGCAAGCGGCCAGTGCACCCTGTTGCACCTCAGCACTAAAAGAGCATTTCCTAAAGAGCAAATTTTCTCTAAAAGAGCTTCATGGGTTCGTCTTTGTAAAGACGACGGCTCGTCCTTATAAGGATGCTGTTTCACCCGTGCGTTTTTCTGGGTGCGGTCATTACCTGGCAACGGGTGATGGTCACGATCGCTGCATCACGTGTCTGGGCAAACACGCTGAGGTAGCTTTCGTGGATGAGTCATGTTCCCTCTGCGGGAAGATGACCATCTCTGAGCTGCGAACCAGGCTCCGCTTCCTTCAAAAAAGGGGGCAGAGTCCCGTTGTAGCACGTAGCACGGGCGGTTTGAGGACTACTTCCAGCAGTAGCACGGGCGGGTTTGAGGATTACAGTGGTGGCAAACCCCGCAGGAAAACCAACCCTCTGGGGACCATCACTCCTCTTGCATCTCCGATCCAGTGGATTAACCCATGGAACGCGCTGGGCCCTCTTCAAAGAGCGTACCCAGTGGTATCCAGTGGGCCTCCCCCCGACCAGATGTTGATCTCAGCATCGGAGGGAGAGCTGTCAGACTGAAGATTCAGTTGCGCTGCCAGCCTTCTGGGACGGGGGGCAAAGCCTGAATTGGATCCGGAGATGACAGCTATGCTTTCCCGGGCCGCCGAGAGGGTAGGATGATTGGTTTCTCAAGGTGGTGCGTGCTGGTTCTCAGCGCCCCACCCTGGTGCCTTTCTTCCCGGAAGTGCATGATGAGCTCACCAGGTCATGGATGGCACCTTTTACTGCCAGAAACCGGCCTGGTGGGTTCCTTCTCCCCTCACCACCCTCGATGGCGGTGCAGCGAATGGGTATTCGGTGATTCCCCCAGTCCGGAGAGGGCGGTTAGGGGGGGTAGCGATGCAATTGTGTCCCTAAGTCTGCCTCCTGCTGGTGGGGAGACCCGGCTGCTTCCTTCCCGGGACTATAGGCATTTGTCTGGTCTAACCGGTGGTGGTGCCTATATGGCTTGCGGGGGAATCTGCTTCTGCCTTGGTCGCTGTGGCGTTACTGCAGGTGCACCAGGCCAAGGGCACTGAGGACCTGCACGAGGGTGGTCACAATCCAGAAGTTCTGAAAGAACTCAGAACCACCACTGGCCTTGCGCTCCTGAGCGATGAAGGTCACGCGTGTGTTCTCTGGGTCGTGTGATGTCCACACTTATGGTCCCAGGAGCGCCATCTCGGCTGAGTCTGGTTGAAATTGGGGACGCCGACAAAAGATCAGTTCCTTAATTGCCTGTGTCCCATACCGGCCTCTTCTGTGACTGTGGTCGAGAACCCTGGCCCAGCAGTTCTCGGATGCACGGGGAGCAGGACTGAGGCGGTCCAACCTTCTGCCCGGCGGGGCAGCTGCTGCCCCCACCCATCCACGGTTGCAGCGCCCCAGCCTGCTTGTCGCCTAGGGCGGGCCCCTGCGTCCACCCCACTCCTGCGCCGCATCCCCGCAGCAGCTCTCCAGCAAGTGGGGACCGTAGCAGTGGGCGTAGGTGCAGGCCGCCCCACCCATCCTGGCCCCCGTCAAAACCTGGCGGTTGTGAGCGGAAGAGCAAGAGCTACAGCAGGCGCCCATTCGACGCCTTTGCATTCAGTCGAGCCAAAGTTTCTTTCATTGAAAACTCTGCTCCTGCTTGCACTGGCCCCCATCAAGAGGGTAGGGGAACTGCACGCATTTTCGGTCGACGATTCGTGCCTAGAGTTTGGGCCGGCTGACTCCCAGGTAATCCTGAAGCCCCGGCCTGGCTACATGCCCAAGGTTCCCACTACACCCTTCAAAGACCAAGTGGTGAACCTGTAAGCGCTGCCCCTGGAGGAGGCAGACCCAGCCCTGGCTTTGCTCTGTCCCGCCCAAGCATTGAGATGCTATGTAGACCGGACACAAAGCTTCAAGGAATCATCAGATCAGCTCTTTGTCTGTTACGGAGGCCGGCAGAAGGGGAATGCCGTCTCTAACGCAGAGGATGGCCCACTGGATTGTGGATGCCATAGCCCTGGCTTATCAGGCACAGGGTGTGACCCTGCCCGTTCAGGTTGCGAGCTCACTCAACTAGAAGTGTTGCATCCTCCTGGGCGCTGGCTCGTGGTGCCTCGCTGAAAGATATTGTAGAGCTGTGGGCTGGGGCGACCCCTAACAGGTTTGCTGGGGTTCTATAAGCATTCGTGTAGAGCCGGTATCCTCCTGTGTTCTCACCTCAAACGGGTAGTGGCAATGAGAGGCCCCGGTTAGCAGTGTCGGCTTGCTAAAAACTGCCTCCAGAGTGTCCATACTGTAGACGATGTAGAGATCCTCTGTCACCCTAGGCAGCTGGACGCGGCGGGAACGTCTGGCGCCAGGCCTTCTGATGAATCCGTGAGAACCATGGAAAGGCTGGGTTCCATATTGAGACCCTAAGCGGTACTCGTATGCGTATAGTCCACGGTATAGCCTTAGAGCCCGTGTTTCCCCGTGCAGACTTCTGCCTTTCCAAGAGGGTTGAATCACCTCAAATTTTTTCCATATACACCTAAACGGAGCTATATTGTGTATTTGCTCCCAAGACCTCCTTCGGGAAGGATGGGGCTTCCGCAGCATCCCTGTTACAAGTGGAACGGGTACGTTTTTTCCCAGTGTTATCCAATCTCACCCAGTGAGGTAGTGCTTACTTTGACAAGGTGAGTGGAACTACTTGTTCCGAGCCCCGGCCTACACCTAACAGGGGCGCAGGCGGCTCGCACAGGGCACTGGAAGGGGCAGCACCCATGGCGCTTTGGTAGAGATCCCATTTTTCGTCGGTCACCGACGTGTGCGTTGAGAGAGTGACGACTGAAAGGGAACGTCTCTGGTTACGTATGGTAACCCTCGTTCCCTGAAGGAGGGGAATGGAGACGCCACGTCCCGTTGCCATGGTGCTGTACCCACCACTGAGCCGCTGGCTCTCGGCTCGGCTCCTCAGCGAGAAAACCTGGTATGACATGCAACCTGCTGCTTATTATACTCACGCTGTGTGCAATTGGCTCGTTTACACTCTAAGTAGATCTGGTCTAGCGAAGCGATATCCCATTTTCGCTCGCCGGTCACCCGCGCTGGCATCTCTCGTGCTTCATCACTTCAGGGAATGAGGGTTTACCGAACGTAAAACCGATGCAGTTTATCCCCCGTTACAGGTCTGCACGCCATATCTTCCATCTACTAGGACGGAATTCCTTTTTTCCACCCACAAATAATGCTTCTTATCCTTTCTGTTTTCGTTGTGTTGTTATTAATAATGTACACAAAAAATTGCATTTTACTTGTTTGTTAAACTTATATGGCCAGTTCAATACTACGCGCCCTTGAATGTCAAGATAATACTGCTCAGCTACTTGAGACGACCCCGCGTGGTTTCTGTTTCCCATCTTTACCTTTGAGCGTCCTATCAGTGTACTCAACGTACATTTCCACTCACAACCCCCTCACCCACCATGCATAAATTACTTTAAAAATGCACAACACTTTATTATCCAGATGCACAAGTCTTCCAAGAATTAACAATTCTGAGTCTGTTTGAAGCATGCTTTAAACTCAACGCAACAATGTCGGTCCCGATAATCCTAATCAAGATACAACAGGAAATAAAATTCCCAGAACCCCAAGACATCTCTCGTTTAATATGTATTTTTTTTGCCAGGGCACATTATACAACCAAAATCCCCGTTCTACTAGTCTTTGATACAACGAACATTTATCCCATCCACATTAATAAGCAAAGGAGAGCAAGTAGAAAATACCAGAGTATTACTTTTAATAATAATAACATTAATCAAGAAAAAAAAAATCACGTGGAGAGTCATAATGCACAGCCATCACCAAATGGAAGAATGGCAAAACTCCAAAACTAACTGAATTACTAAGTTCCACATTTAGAATAAAACAAAACTAGTTTTTAGCAACTATAGAACTAACGAAAACTTAATGTGAAAACAGAAAATATTAACAAAACTACCATAGGATATCAATGATGCTAAAACTGTTCTTGTTGCACATCCGACAAGCCATGATGCCTTCACGCCACCTCATCATGTTCCTCACCCAGTGAAAAATATATCTCAGACGCAAAGAGGGAAACTCACAACATGCCGACAGACAACATTTTATTAAGAAATTCAAACAATGAATTCTGTTTTGTGGCTCTTTAATGTGTTGTTACAGATCACTGTATTGCCTCAGTTCAAGTGGCATGAGAACCAATCATCTCATTCTGTTTTACTAGTTATAGCACAAAATAAACATGAATGAACCAAGCGGCAACCTTCCGGTCTCTCTCGTGATACCAACATGGAAGTTACTAAAACTGCAGGTCACCCGACTGGCCGCTAGAGGATGACTCCAAAAAGGGAGTCAGTCCCATAGACTCCCCATGTTAAAAGGGTCATATGATGCGATTTCAAGTTTTCCTTTCTCTTTGGAGTGTTACAAGCTGACTGTGCATAGATAAGATCCCCGAAGTTGCAAAAAACTAAAGTTATCAAAACCAAAGAGATATTCGTTATCACAAAGTTAAGACATCTTGCCTCAACCCCTAAAATGCCCCATTAAAACATCACTTCCACGCCTACTGCCCATGTGTGGGAAGATTTGCATAATGCCGCCCTACATGTTCACGCAAAGAAAGAAGGTGTGGTTTTTCCAGTAACCGCGAGCAGGTTGAAGCAGCCCACAAGACAGGGAGATGCTGTAGGTGGGGAAAGCAAAAGCACTTTTATTTTGGCCTTCCGAGTAGATGCATTTAGGAATCTTTAAGATTGCTTTCTACAACAGAACAGCAACGATTTTATGGACGACCGCTTGGCGAACTCTCAGGAGAGGAGGTGTAATTCTGACTTTGCTGTGACAATCTGGTGCTTCTGAATCAGCTACTGTAAGTATGTTTCCCTTTCAAGGGAACTAACCGCGCCCTCTAGGGGTCGCTAATGGGGGAACACCGCCGCGGACCTCGCGGTTCGAAGCATACATTGAAAATACACTAACGAAGCTGGGTCGGGCCACAGCTTCCTCTGACATCATTACCGGCGCCACTATAAACAGGCACCGGAAAACATCGCCATTCTTCTTTCTTCGCCAAACCACCGCTTATTTGAAGCGCATCTGAAAGAACTGTAGAGCCGCTCTTTCTCTGTCTATCATGCATACTACGGAAGTAAAGCGCTTAGATCGATGTGCATCCGGTCGGTGGTTATTTGACAACCGCATGACACACACGATCTTTACGCCATTTGTTTGGGTAAAGAGAACATATATATCTTTGAGGAGGCACTGTGTATTTTGGCGAAGCGCTTTTTTTCAAGGAAAAGCTCCAGCCTGCTTCGGCTCTTCCGAAAAAAAGGCAGCCATCTGCTTCCTCATACCAGGACCCCCCGCCAAGCTGAGGCACGGAGGAGAATGAGCTCGTAGAGAATTTCAGGTGGATCTGTCTGAATGGTTTAAAGAGGGACTTTCCCTATTGCTTCTATAATGGCGGACTTGACGCAGAGAAAGCCCTCGGGAGGATGATGTTATATCTTTTTAACACTTTCTTGGATACTGAGGTTAGCGGCTCTTGCTGGCTTACCTGTGAAAGCAGGTGAGATATTTGAGATGGTAAAGAAGCTGAGGCTTAGCCTCTTTCAATTCTCCTGCCCTGCGTGATGTAGAGCTGTTGGAGTTTTGCGATCGCTACCATGGAGCAATATCTTTCCCACCATAGCCTCCAGCTCAGGTGAGCTCTTCCATTTCTCGCCTGATTCCAAAGCAGAGATCGAAAAGGAAATGAAAGAGGCCGCTTTCTCAGATCCATCGGTTTCCTCGCATAAGAGTTTTGCCGACATCGAGAAGCATGCCGAGGATGCCCCCCCAGAAAGAGCTTTCATTCAAGGGTCGTGGCGGAGAGACTTCTGTGGATGAACCTGGCAGATGTCGGGAAGAAAGATTAAGGCTTTCTTCTCGATGCTCAGGTTTCGCCTTCTGAACTTTTCGGTATTTCCGTTGAGACGGTG
>NC_056598.1:7954754-7954847 GCF_018340385.1 Cyprinus carpio
CCTTACTGATGGTCCGGACTAAAAGGAGGAGCCCCTTGAGCGGGGCTCCAGCGCAGGTGGGTGGGAGTATAAAAATAACCCTTTCTGTATATA
>NC_056598.1:7955712-7955786 GCF_018340385.1 Cyprinus carpio
CGAGTTCACTGTTTTTCCCCCAGAGCGCTCCAGCATTATTTCCACAGATCGAGTTGATGACTCTCAAACATACT
>NC_056598.1:7955926-7955998 GCF_018340385.1 Cyprinus carpio
TCACGCTAATACTCTGCGTTCTTTCTAAAATCCTATATGGTGAGGGCTTCGCGCGGTTGCTTCGTGCCCTTT
>NC_056598.1:7956145-7956209 GCF_018340385.1 Cyprinus carpio
AAGGTTCCTAGCCGTATCCCTTTAAAGGAATCTTTCCTGATTCCAAGCCTTTAGCTCTACCACC
>NC_056598.1:7956502-8091048 GCF_018340385.1 Cyprinus carpio
TCCCTGCTTCCTGAGGAGGGGGACGACTAATTAATTCCGTGTTTGATTCCCCCCCCGTTTCTTTTTTAACTTATTGCTCCCCTTTATTACGTCATAGTTCTTTCCTCCTGCCCCCTGCGTTTGTGTTTTTTTCCTATGTAAATCTTCAGACCTTGTCACGACTACCCCTAGAGGCCAGCATTTTCTCGTTCCCCCTCCTCAGTGAACCCTGGTCCCTTCGTAAACCTGATATTTGTTATAGTTTACAGTTTATGCTATGCCTGCCAATGCGGATTTTGTTCTTTTTGGTGTGGTGCGGCGTAATGTTTGTGTGAGAGAGAGAGAGAGAGAGAGAAAGACACACCAAGTGTCACATCACAAGAGTCAGCTGTCTTAACAATCCATGGCTTTTGTACTACAAACACATATGAGCTTCATCACTGTGTCAGTCACGCGACTCTGTTCCCCTTTTCGGGCTTGAACTGATGGAAAAACTACTAATGTCTTTACATTTGTTTTGAAAGATGAAGCTCGCGATTATGGAAAGGGGAGTTACATTTCCGACGAGTGCTTGCGGTGTTCGGCCAATCACAATGCACTGGATCAGACTCGTTTGAGAGAGGCGGGGCATAGAGGACCTACAATAATGTACAGTATTTTAAAAATAATGTGTTTTTTGAACATTAAAGCATGTCAACATATTCTGTTACACAAAATACACAAAATAATGATGTTTAAAAAAGCATCATATGACCCTTTTAAAATGCCCAACTTTACAGCAGAAAATAAAATGTTTACAGCAAGGTACAACAAGTGGTTTTGGTCTATATAGCTAATTTTGTGTGAGGGGGGTGAATTTTTTTAAAACTCATCCGTTTAAATTATAATAAGCCTTAAAGTTCTGCATAATTAAGGGCGTGGCCACTTGAGTGACAGGTGGACTGCCACTGCTGTCACCACCGGTGAGCTAGGTGGGCATGGTTCCAGCAACCAGCTCCCGCCTCTTTGCCCATTTTCAATTATCCTGGAGTGATTCGCACTGCCAAGAGGGCGACAGCCGGCTCCGCCCGCTTTAGGCTTAAAAAAACGCTCTTCAGAAACCTACGGGTGACGTCACAGACACTGTCCATGATTTTTATACAGTCTATGGAATGAACATCAGAATGTATCTTGTTTCAACTGCGGAAAAACGTCAATACAGACTATTTGTCAAGTTCAAGTCCATCAACATAAATCTACTCTCCTGTCTGGTTTGTTTGTCCGACAAAATGGCAGATTCAGCATTATGACTGGTCAGAATGCCTGTCGATCAATCTCCCGGAGAAGGGTCAATTGTGAAAATGTCTCTACTGTTTAAATCCAAAATAACAATAAAGAACATGTCTGACATATTACACAAACATATGCAAGTGAACTGATAGAAGTGGTGTGCAACAGGCTATAACAGACATTTCCAGCTGATTTTTCTTTAAAAATTTCTGCACAATCTCATGAGAAAACAACTATTTTACAAGGTGACAATTACAATGAAATCACACAATGTTAATTGTACAGAAAAAAAAAAGCGTGAAGATCCACCCCAACCCGAATTTATACATAAATCAAACAAATGAATACTGATCACCATAGAGCAGCCTGATTGCTTAATGTTGTGAGACTAGTAATCATAAATGCAACCAGTTAAAGAAGGTCATAAAAAAATCTAGTCATCCAAAAACATCCATATTTATCGATGTCATATAATTGTTATAATCAATGCAGATAGCACCAGTTTTTCTCATGGTAATTTGTTATACGCTATTATTAAAAACCACACACTAAGCTTGCAGTGAAATATCCACTACAAAAACATCCATTGTGGTTATTCAGGTCTTAAATTTGTTATAATCATAGTAGATAGCACCACTCTTTCATTATAGCTATTACTGTAAAGCACACTCTAAACTTGCAGTGACTAAGATAATGATTATATTAATTTATAATTTACATTTATCCTTACCATCATTTTTGTTTGTATTAAATTGGTATGAAAACAAAGAAAGAAAGAAATGAAGAAATTATACATTTTAGGTCTTATTATTTCTGATGAGTTCAAGCCAAAGTTTTATGACAGCCAGTAACTGTTGGTGAAAACTATAGACATGAGTGGGTAGTTCCATAAATAAATCCTATCAGTCACACAACTTCCATGATGTTTTTCTCACACTCCAGATAAAGCTCTTTACAATAATAAATATGTTATAGCAGACAGATTAAAGATTAGCATCCAGGTATTCAAATTATTGTATAATGAACTGTTACCACACAAAACTCTCTTGAGTTCCCTTGTGCCATCACTTTTTCTGCCACCGTCTTATTGAACAGTTCTTGAGTTCTTAACCATAAATTGCAAACAGAGCTGCAATCTGGATTACATAATCAGATTCCAAAGATTGAGTACTTAAATAGATTGAATTACATTTTAAACTACTCGTAATCAGACTATAGTTACTTTTTTATTGATTACATAATTACATATTATTCACACAATATTTTGTAATAATCCTAATTGATTGATTCTCTCTCATTTTTTCATCTTTTAAATGTTACTTTATAAAATAGCCAACCAGTACTATACATTCTGAATATACATTCAGAAAGTCTTCCAGTTTTGTCGACATTCACACAAAGACCAGTCACTAGTCAGATGGCTACACAGCATCTGAATTTATTTCTGGTTTAAGAAGTGTTTTAACATTGCATCAACTACTGATGAACACATTAATTTTATTTGAATTTAAATTTAAAAAGTAGTTTGATTACAGTACCTAAAATGTGTAATGTAATGGATTAAATTACTAACTACAATTTTCAACATAGGCTGATTATAAATACATGCCTCTATATGAAATTTCTGCAAAAAACAAACAAACGACAAAAAAACTTATATATCTCAATGCAGTTTCCAGTTGAAAATACACCACTAGAGGCAGTGAAAATGGTCTCTGGACATTTCACTTTAGAAAACTTCAAATTGAAACATGCAGTAAGGTACCTAATAACCGTAATGGTACATTTACCCAGTATTAATCTACCCAGCTCTGGTTGCAAAGTGGATCAGACTTTATGCCGCTAGCCAAAAAGTCTGGCTCTGAGAGACTACCTATAATCCACAGTCCCACTGATGAGACACTATTTTTCCCTTAAGCAGTTACTGTAACTGCTCTAGCTAGAACTGCAATGTCAATCAGTGTTCTGTACTTACTAATTTAGATAAAAATCCTAATGTACTAATGTAAAGCCTACTGTTTTTTCCAAAGCTTATTTAATTAAAAAAGGTCAGATGGTCGTCCGACACCGTCTGATGCTAGAATGAAGAGGTTTGTGCAAGACCAGTTCGTTTTAGATCCTTGCTGATATTAATTTTCTGTGAGAACCACTATGCCGAATGAGTTTGCTCAAAGCACCACTCATGCACACAGTGTGTGGCACACCCCGGCAGGGGCCGAGACGTGTCATCAGACATCTTGCATGCCAAAGCTGCACAAAAGGACCATGTGTGGTGTGAGTTGCTATGACAGCCCAGAACTTATGGAGAAGAGCTGGGGGAGAGAGAGCGTGAGGAAGAGGCGCAAGCAACTGAATTTACTTTATATGTAGTCATGCATATTTCATAATTCCTTTCATATTTTAAGTCCTTTGAGAAGTCATAAAAACACAGCAAGGCTTAGGTAGAGACACATATGGAATGCTGTGGGATATTTGTCCAGAAGAAGTAAATGCCATACAACATAAATAACTAATATATGCTGTGTATGAATTTTATGCTAACCCTGCCTATTTCAGATATTGTGATTTTCAGCCGAAAGTCTCATGGTCATGGCTCATCTAAAAGCTAAAGGTTGAAAAGCAGCACTTTCTCACCTCCAGTAAACAATAGTGATATTGCTTTTTAATGCAAATTCAGTAAAAAATAAGTTTTGAAAAAGACATTTTTAGACAGCATTTTGGGCCACATTAAGGGACTGGAAGCTACCTACACCTCCTTAAAAAAGTTCCAATAAACATTTTTAAACACAAGGCATCATACACTTGCTGACTTTGTAAATGGGTAGCAGGAGGAGTAAAAAAAATGGGCCAAAAGATTTACACTAAATCCCGGATTGTAGGAATCACAAACCTCTAGACATTTAAACTCATTCCCAATACAACAAACACCCTCCAGAAAAGCTAGCATTGTTGCTAGTAGATGGCATGTGAAAATGGAAAAACCCATTATAATTCTATATTCCTGAAATATTTTTTTTTTTTTTTTTTCCCTTTTGTCCTACACTCCTATCAAAAAGCTACAGAGAAAAAAAAACTGGGGCATAATAAACTAAACTGAATGAGGTTCACAAACTTTACAGACTTGTCAATGCTGTTTTGGAACCTGACCGCAAAACTCAGAAACATGCATGCAGAAAACATTTAGGCCTCGTTTGCAAGTAGATGCAAGGGACTAATGAAAAAAAACAATTTATTTGTTTCCTAAAAATCAGAGATTGTCAAAAATTCACAATCAACAATCTCATGATCCTCGCACACCCTACTAGAGGGAATCAAAGTTCTGATGTCTGTATTCTATCATAATACCGGTGGCCATCATGATGGCATAATGTGGTATTTCTACTCTATCGACAAACTCTGACTTTACCGCAGAAAATAGTGTCTAGTTTATACAGGCCGTTACTTTGTCCGATTTTTGCTAAAACAAAAAAAGCTCCCAAATGAAGTTGAATCATAGAAAAAAAATGGTTGTTGTGTCTCAAGCGACAACATAGTTGTTGTTTTATTTCTTAGAATGATTCAGTCAGTATTTTTTTCAACAGATTGGGTATTGTATGAGAAGCAAATCAGACAATTTAACGATTCGATAGACGCAGGAACTTGGATGAAACATAAGAGCACGAGATTCCACAATGAGGGCCCAAGACACTAATGGATGAATTGTAAATCAGAACCTAGTGCCAGCCAGCCAGAAGTAAGCCTACCCAACCAACTCTTGCTTGCTTGGCTTTGAACGGCTTTGTAGCATTAAAAACAAAAGAAACACATTGATAATACACAAACTCAGGACAGGAGATTGTCGATTTTGGGCAAGTAATCAAGATTGATAGTCAAAGAGCGCCCTAGCATGACCATCACATGTAATTTCCATGATAAATGCATTAAAAAGGAAGACTTAAGAACAACTATCATTTCTTATACATAACTCCATATCATGTATGTAACCCATATATTTGACTTTCAATCACTCACTGTTTATGTCCTTTTAAATAACTGTGAATAGTTTATAGGTTCTCTTTGAGTTTGAGTATGCATGTGTAGAAAGGATCCTACTTGAAACGTTTCATCAATCAATCTTTTGTAAAAATGTGCCAAAATTCTTGTTATATAAACCATTGTCTAAATTATAATCCACCAACGAGCTGGGGAAATTCGGACCATGTGACTAATAAGATAACATGTTGATTTAAGTATTAGGAGTCTAAATTGGTCAAAAAACACCAGTGCTAAGACAATGTATAACAGCCGGTTTAGAAACCACACTTGAGCTGTCCAACAGCATGGTTTTTAAAAAGTCAGTGACACACTGGAATGCTTTTTTTTTTGACACTAAATTTTTGCCACTGCTTTTTTTCTATCTTTGAAGCGTGCTCTGGCTTGCGTACACCAGCTTCTCCTTTGTAATCATGAGGGAGAAAATCCATCTAGTCTCATCACACTCTTCTTTTTCCCACTTTTACTTTAGTTTCTTTTGGTTTCCATTGAGATGGTTTGCATACTGAGTTACGTTTTGTGCTGCATAAAGCCGTGTCTCAGAGTACGTCTTTGCCCGCCTCAAACTTCAAACCGCCCACTGGCTCCGCACCATTCATCAGCGACAAGCCTAACATGTCACTTGAAGGGAATACTGAACATTCCAGCCAGTCAACACCTTGGGAACACTCCTTTTCACGCAATGACGACCAATAAAGGGGAACACCATAAAAAGGCAACACAAGTACTTACAGATTCTAGCTGAACTGGTGCATTGATTTTAAGTTTAACAGCCTCACTGGGAAACTTAATACAAGGGTGAATTAAATGATTGATGGTTGTTCAGGTCTAAGCAATTGCATATTGCTATAAACTTGGGATTTCACATTTTCACTCTTTTAAACTGATTCTTTCCTCACTTTTTGCAACTTGTGTGAAAGTGTGAGAGCATGTGTTTTGTTGTTAGATTATTTTGTATGTACTTAGATTTATCTAATGAAGTCTTGTTATATTGAAAATAGAAGTATTTTTGTGTTTTATGTTTACAAATGAATGTCTTAAACTGCGATCTTATTGCCGCGCTTATAAATCATGTTTTCACTATATGGTTGGATATTAGATCCATTGCAGAGTTGAGTTTAATATGGCTCGTTCATGATCACTGGCTGACTCAGTGATCCAGCCGTAAACAGTGATTCTGTCTAAATACCCGATAATAATGCCCTTTGATCTAAATTGACCTGTTTTCCCTTACAGATTGGTTGAGTGGTGATTCAATACTAACGTGCTTTATGCCCATGGAGGAGACTAATAGCCTGTCTGAAAACACCAGAACAAGGACAGTGGATACAAAAAGTCGTGAAAGTCACTGCTTTGGAACTGTAATCACTCTCAGAACCATGTTTGATGATTTGAATAGTGACATCACAATGCCAACGTGACGTTTGGAGTGTGTGTCAAGTGTTAAAAAAACATGGTGGCAGAACAATTCTGTTGTAACAAATGGTGGTAACAAGAATGATTTTCGCATTTTGTTTTTGGTGTATTTACACATAAAAATAATCTATTCAATAGTATTAAAGTTTGGGCTTTAATACTAATATAACTAATAACTTTAATTTTTTTACGGAACCTGATTGGAATGCACAAATCCAAGTAGGCAACTTTCAAGGATGACACTGGAAGGAAAGACAAATTTAAAAAAATCATGGGGGGTTTATTTGTAAAATTATTAATCTTTGGGCCCTATCAGGACACCCAGCGCAATGAGTTTTATTGGCTTTGTCTTGTCGCTTTTCCGGGACACCATCGGCATGACCGTATATAAGGGGTTGTAACATTTTCATCCACACGATTGAGGGTTATTCCGGCCAATCACACTAACGCCACTGGATTTGCTGGCCAATCAAGTGTACACTGGCTTTTCAGTAACGATGAGCTTTGTTAAAAAATCGGCCACCACGTTTCCAGAAGGCGGAGGCATTCGAGGAGAAGAGCCAAACAATAAATGTTACAAGTATGTGGGATAAAAATGTGGTTTTTTGGAACCTTAAACAACAATAAACAAATATAACCACATTTGCATTACCACCCCAAAAGACACAAAATAATGTTCCTTTTTAGCAACATCATATGACCCCCCTTTTTTAACTAATCAAAAATATAACATTTGACCGTTGGCACCCACGGATTATGGGCCCCAGGCTGGTCTAAAAAAAAAGACGAGTTGGTGTGTCAAGGGCAAATTTGTGGGAGCGTGTTGCTATATTTTTGAGAAACCCTGAAAACAAATAGACCCACGGCCCCATAGAAATCAACTCAAAAATTGTCTAAAGTTGGCACAAGACTTTTTTTTTGTTATTTTTTTAAAGAGGCACGTGTTAGTAATATATTGCGCTTATAGGCAGATGCAACACCATGCTTTATTAACACACAGGGATGCGCCTAGCAGCACATACAAAAAACATTTTAAAATGACCCAAATTTACATTTCGCCATGTTTAAATATTTGATCTAGCGGAAACTGGCCCATGGCGCAAGGTGCAACTAACTTTTAAAGGGTGATCAGGCCTGGAGACAAATAGGACATCAACGTTGAGTTAGTGAGATGAAGGACCGTTGATTGAGTTTTGTTTAATGGCACGAGTTTTTATGCCCAAAAAAAAAAAAAAAAAAAAAAAAGAACACACCCATTACATCTTTAACGCGATGAATAGGGACAAGACCCATTTAAGGACGCAGATGAGCGCTGGGCACGATGACGATGTTATATCCCCTTGTTTTTTAAAAACTGGCAAAAAAGCAAAGAAGAGCAAAAATGGATGGGGACATGCCGCTACTGGGGTCTGCGGTGAGAGTGCGCACATGCAACCATGGGCTTTTAGGGCCATTGCACTTTAGAATCCGTTTTTTTTTTTTTATTTATTTTTTTAAAGGGCCTATAGAGTTTTTATTAGTACAAAAAACTATTCAGGAAAGAGGAAAAAACAAAAAAAAAAAACAAAAAACAAAAACAACCCAACCAAATCATGATTTAAAACAAACAAAAAAACAAAAACAAACAAAAAAAAAAATTATTTTCTGTGATGTGCCATCTGTAGCCATTTGGGGGTGTTAGTTAGAGCGTTACACATCCAAATTCTGACAAATATTTGCATGGTTAGTGACTTATTATATCTGGCCCCATAGTTCCAGGATAAAAACAAATCAGATCCTAAGATACGTCTCCCAATAATATATCGTTTGTGTGCCTAAACTACACAATAATGTAGCTTTTTTTTACAAGCAATAGGGCAAATAGGACAGGTGTGTTTGAGACAGCAACATAGGGTTTTTGACAGGTCATCAAGAGGGAAGAGGACGATGGTTTTGTGCTTAGCCACACATCAGTGAACCTAGTTTAAAGAGAAAAAGGAAACCCAAAAATTTTAATAAAATAAATTATATAATTTTATATTTAATTCAAAATAAAGATATTAAAAAATAAAATTAAATTAATAAAAAAAGAACATTATTAAGCAGGAAAGTGAATAAATTTGCACCTTGTGTCGGAAGCAGAGCGGTGAGGGAGGGTTTTAGGAGTGGGCCCCAAGGCAATGAAAATTCTAAATGGAAATGGTGAGGCAACAAGCTAATTATTTTTTTATGTTTTCATTACCAGTCTTTTCATTAAGGAAAATGGTCACCAATCGACTAGAAAGCTTTTCTTTGGAAAAAAAGGTAATCAAGAAATATGTTACCAAAGAAACCAGTGGGGATGGAGAGCCTTGTATAACAACAGCCGGTGCTCAAAATCCCTATAAAATTTTCCTTTAAATGGTATTGTCAGGAAATATAGAGTTCAAAAAGACTCTGTGACGGGACAAACCAAGCATAGCGACATCCAGCTGTGAGAAAGAAGAGAGGAGACCACATTAAAAGCTTAAACTTTTTTGTTGTCTTATAGCTAGTTTTACAGATACTACGCCCCCACTTATGTCCAAAATAATCATTGATGTGCCTTGGTTATGGCCAATTAAAGGATATCTAGTGTTTCAAAAAGTGCCAGAAAAGAAAAGGAGGGGGAAAAAACCAGAAGGGAAAAGAGCGGCTCGCAAAAAATTCATACAAAGCAATTTGTCCATATACTTCTTGTAGGGTACTAGAGAGCCAGAAAAAATGATGGTGTAAGTAATAATGATGGAAAATGCCAAGTTGGATTTTGTCTCAGTGTGGTTCTCACATTGGACTTTAAAATGGTGCTGCCTAAACTCCAGCATCTGGAAATAGGCGCATAATGGGGAATCCTTGTGGGTGAGGGAAACTCTGATGATAAGATCACAGAGAAGAAATGCAAATTGATTTAACCATTTCAGATGTTTACCATTCCAGAGGCTTTAAAAGTACTCATCTTCCTGTAATGGGTCTTACATCATGCTTTTTCAAAATTAACCCCTGTTTCCCGGGAGATATTTGTTTTTTAACATGACACAGCTTATCTTAGAAACTGGAGCTCAACAAAAAAGCAGAAAGTAAACTAAGGGGGAAAAAATGTTGAAGATAGAACTCTTTCTAAACCAGGAGTCTTATAAGCTTTAGATAAGAATCAATTAACAAAATGGGGTAAAGGGCGATTTATAAATTATTTTGTATTATATTTAATTATTTTTAAAGGGTTTGCTTTTAGCCCATTGTTATTGTGGGACTATAATCACAACCAACAAAAAATACCAGACCCACCGTTCTTTACTTAGATCGCAGATTTCTATGGGCCCTAAATAAAAAAAAAGCCTTTGGCATCCAGTTCGGAAAAAAAGGCTCTATGACCAGAGGCTTATTAAAACATGGAATAAATATTATTAAATCAAGTCATGCAACCTGTTTACAGTTTTAAAAAAAAAGCCGTGTCGCCGTTTCCATGAAAATCAATTGACCTCCTTTGCGGGGGAAGTTGATGGAACAGGGTGCATCTGACCAAATGCATAACATTGACACTGCCACCATATTTTCTCTGGAACAACAACCACAACAGAAGAAGCGGAAAGATATCTATATTTATTATTTAACTTCTATATATAAAAATAATTAAAATAAACCAAATAAAAAATTTAAATAGGCAGAATATTCTTTTTTAAATTGATATGGACTATGGAGAAAAAAGAAGTCTTGGGAGCTCATATAGCAAGTACCTAATGGGGGATATGAGGGAAAATCGATTGATTTTGAAGAGAAAAGGGAATTGATGGTGAAGACAAGCTAAAAAACTGCTGTTGTGTGTTCCTAATTCCTCTAAGTCCTAAAATGTAAAAGTGCTATTTAATTTTTTTTTTTTAAAAATGAATTATACCAATATCTGATATCTAATGGAATAATAATCTATATCTAATTGGAAGGCTCTGTTGTGTTCTCTTAATGTATGACACGGGTATCGTCCATCACCTCAATGTTCTTGTCAGCAGTGGCCATGTTTCAGTGCCATATCAGAGGAGGAAAACAAAAAAAAAAGGCCTCCCTCACATTTGTCACTAGCGTATGGGTAATGACAAGGTGGATTGGACGTACTTGTTAATTATATATAGGACAAAGAGCCAGCCAAAGCCTGCCTTATTGAGTCAAGGTGCTTAGTGCTACTGCGCGGCAAGAGCTGTGGCCTGATGAAGAGAAGGGAAGGGGGGGGGGGAAAAAAGAGAAAATGCACTCAAAAGTCTTAAATTGTCTTTGTCTGTGGCCATTAAAAAATATTAAATACATGACTACATGACGACTCATTAGCATCAGGGATTGTGAAATCATCTAGTTGAGAGAGTCAAGCTGAAATGAACCATGTGTAGCCACTCTTTAGCTTGCTGTAATGAGCTCATTTGGGCAAGTCACTGCTACTGTTATATTTCTGCAAACTTCTACTGAGGCATAAAAAATGTACTCTTTTATTGGTAATATTGCTGCTGTACTGATAGGCCATTTTTTGTTGTGGATAGTTTTAATGAATGGTGTTACTATAAAAATGTACAGATAGCAGAAATAGAAGTGTATTTGTTTGAGGGTCCTTTTCTGGTGGTGTGAAGGATGCTTGGTTTTTATTGTGTGGTGTGTGTGTGTGTGTGTATGTGTTATTGTGTGGGTGTGTGCCCCCTCCGTGGAGTGTCGTGTGTGTGGTCGTGTGTTCGGAGTGAGTGTGAGTCTGTTCTGCTTTGCACTCTTGATGTTTAAGAGTTTAAAATCCCTTCATTGCTATCTGTTGGTTTTTCCCCTGGCATGGTGTCCTGAATAATCGGATTTTAATTATAAATTTTGCAAACAATGTCATGTTTTAAATGTTGCACTCCTTCAGTGCTGATTTTTTTCTGCATATGATTTGTACCGCTAAAAATTCTCTATATTTTTCATATTTTGTGAGTATTTCCCAGTTAATTTCCTGTGTGGGCACAAGAGAGTGCAAGTGTGAATTTATTTTTTTTTTTAGCCTTTTCTAGTCATATCAATTTTTTTTGTGTTCACCATAGCCAGTGCAAACATGCCACAAAGTTTGTGTACTATTTCTGATGAAGTTGTATAAAAATTTTTAAATGTCAAAGACATCACATTTTTTTTCGATCAAAAAAGTGACCAAAGAGCATCAGAGAGTTTAAAATTCCAAGCAAAACAAAAAGTATGAGAAAGTATAATAATTAAATGCCATAATAATATTATACAAAGGATCCAGACCCATGTGACTGTGTCAAGATTAATAATTTTTAAATGAATGAATGAATTAATAAATAAGTTAGTTTAGCTTGTTTTCCAAAAATGCAATGATATTTATGAATTTATGATTTTTTTTTTCTTTATATAATTTCTTTAGACAATGATTAAGATGTGTTATGCTCATTCATATTGTAAATAAATGGTATAAATTAACTTTACATGTAATAATATTCCTAATAATATTTTTCCTCCCTTTGGTCTAGCTCTTATATTCCATATATATTGCCTTGTTATCAAAAGGAAGAGCAATGTCCAGAAAGATATTCTAGTTTTTTACATATTGTTCCTCTCTGAGTTTGGTTAGCAGCTGATTGTCCTACACTCAGAGCAGAGCTTTAAATTAAATTGCTCCCCTGAGGCATGATGGAGCTGGAAATCTAGTTTTCAGGGGTGTTGACTACGCTACAGGAGCTCTGAGACTCCCAGCTCTTATGCCTGGCTGAACCTTATACACACCAGCCCTTGTAGACCATTTTGCCCTAATCCACATGACACAAAAAGAAAAAAGCAACTACACCACCAAATGGTTTCCCTTACATTTTTTATTGGCACCTTAATAATTACTCTTGATGACAATTCCTGTTAGTCAGGATAGATTACTATGAGGCTTATAGGCTAAAGATCTGATAATCTGGGTGGTAAATATGAACGGCAGCTGTTTTTTTTGGTAAACAGTCCCTCAAAGCAATTCTTTAATTAGTGGTACTTGCTAATGTGGTTCTTTCTACATCTTTAATCGTACAGTAGTTGTTAGTAGAGTAGAATGGTATCAAATGTTGCCTCTATTCTTTCGGCTTAATGAAACTGAATAAAACATGACAAACATTTTCAGTAAGGGGGAATATAGTAAGCAGCTGACAGTCACTGGGTTTTATGGTGCATTTTGGGAATTTTTAGGGAGCCAATGACAATAGAAAATATAATAGACAAATCTCTGTGTGGTGCCCGAGTTATTGCATTAATTGGTTCGTGATGCTTTTAAGCATTACGCTAATAGAGGGGTTGTTTACCCCAAGACTCAGACATTAAAAAAAGTAATAATAAATTAAATTAAATAAAAAAGGGCGCAAAAAAGTAGACCATAAATAACTCTTCCAAGTACGATAGCTTTGTGTGAGGTACGGACTGGAAATTGAAGATGTTTTTCATTGAAATTCTACACGTCCAGAGATCTGGCACGTACTTTCTTTTAAACTAAAAATATGAGTGGAGTATCACTTTGTTTACTTTTCATTTACTTAGAGATATACTTACTGTAACTAAATTATACTTAATATACTTTGCAAGGGTATACAGAAAAGTCAAAAGTACTATGTATTTGTTTTATTGATGTTTGATTTCCTTTAACTCTTGTATCAGGATATATATTAAGATAAAATTTAATTTAGTATTCTAAGTATACGATGCTTTGCTGTGTTTACTCTTTGATTGATTGAGTAGTCTATTAGATGTTTTTTTGTTTTCAATTAAATTAAATTAAATTATTGTAACTATATACTTTTATAAATAATAAGGGACTACTAATAGTACATTTGAGTTTATTGTAATTACTACATAGTAAACTTTCCATTTTTTTTTTTTTCAAGTTTACTTTCTTTTTATTTAATAAAATATTTCTTGTTTTTGTTAGGGTCTTTGGGTCCCACTTTATATTACGTGGCATTATTAACTACTATGTGTTTACATTTAATTAATAAATTTTGTACAATGCAGTTATTGTGTACACACATTTACCATATACCCACATCAATCCAAGCAGTAGGGAGCGTTTTGCAATAAAAAATATGAACACAATAAGTTACATTGTAACTTATTTTTTGATGTTGCAAGAACAAAATTAGTTAAGGCAATTCTAATATAAAGTAGGACCAGGTGTTTACATGAGTGCACCACATAGAATACACTGGTACCAACATATGTAGAAAAAGAGAATGCACAAACATTGTTGGTCCTTATGTAAAAAAGTTTACTGGGGGGAGCTATGAGTATACTTTTTTTTCAAAATTACAAAAAATAAGAGTATATTATGTCTATCTACTTTTTAGTACTTATCGGAAATATACTTAAATTATTTTGGGCTTATATGCTGACAAGTACAGAAAGGTTCTAAGTATATTTAGTTTATATACTTTTACATATATTTTTTTAATTTGAGTTATTACTTAAGAACAAGTAGTATAAATAAGATAAAAAGTAGTATATTAAGTACTACAAAGCATACTTTACTTGTAGTTGTGTGTTACTCTTTTGATTGAATAGCCTGTTAAATGCATTTTTAATTTAAATAATACGTTTTTTCACGTATTGCTACACATTGTAAGGCCAGATTTTCCTAAGTTTGCACCAGTGCAAAGGTTTTTTTTTTTCTTTTTCTTTTTTTTTTTGGCGTTTACTGACAGGTTTTTTACTAAAGATACAGTGTGGACACAGTCATTTTTGCATTGCTGAATTTTATTATTGCATATGCATTTTTAGAGGAGTTTCCCTTTTAGATGCAAAGTTTTATGGAAGGTCGATTTACTGGCATCTGTACCATTATTTAATCACTCAAAAACGCGACACGCTTATTTAACAGTCAAGAAAGAACGGACTCATCGATACTGTTTTGCTACCCTATGCTAATTTGGCTATTTAGTGAACCTGGCCCATCTGGCACACATCTACGAAGTACCACTGGATGTTGGTATGCTTACTATAAAATGTATATCTTGAAATAAGTTTACTTAATAATAGTTTAACTTGACTTCTTTTTTATGTAAGGGCTAGATGCATCACAACAAATCTGCTCATTCTAATAACCATGACATTTTTAAATTTTTCAGGTGTTGTCAACTGAATTCCCAAGTGTCTTATATGCTCATCGAGCTGGCAAAAAAAAAAAAATACAACAAAATAAAAAATAAAAATAAACCTTAATTTAGTCTATGACTCCAGGAACAAAAAAAAAAGTGTCACATTTCAGGAAAAGCACTTGTAGCTTGAAAGTGTCCTCATGACGAAATATGATGTTATCTGAGTGTTTCTTTGAACTCGTTGCCCATTCTACAGCAAGTCTCAGTCTGCCCGCGTGTTCCTCATTAAAATTTGATTGGAGGCCCTTTGGTCTTGACTTCAGAGAGGTAGCTTAGCTATTCATATTGTGGAAAGTAGAGTATTTAGTGTGATTAGAAACCTCCACCACTTAATCGCCTCCATCATTTAAATTGGCACTCATGCACGAAATATGCTTTAACCTTCTGTCACACTGAGGTTAATGACAATTAATTTTAAGCTAAGAAAATCTGATTAAAATATCAATTATCAATTACATCATGACAATACACATGTCATTATTTTTTAAGTTGTGTTTGGTGGAATTCCTATGTGTTTATACTACCACCAATACCAATCAAAACAAAGAAGGAAAAAAAAAATCTACTCATGTTTTTAAACATTTAAAACTATCTTGTGATATGTTCCGGAGAGAGAAGAGAATTTTGAGAGAATACAAGCAACAAAAAAATAAAAACTTAAGATGTTGCTCATGAGAAAAATATTTGATTTTACTCTCACACATGCCTCATCTTAAAAGGATAGTTCCACCCAAGAAAATGGAAAAAATTATTCGGCATTTAATTTATCACCCTCAAGTGGGTGCCCAAGGCCGTTAAGTCATTTGTTTGTCCATCTTTGGAATCCCATTACAATCATTTTGAGGCATCTAAGAGCTCTCCGACCGCCCTAACAAGCAGGGAAACTACCCCATTCAAGTACCTTTTAACAGGTAAGTATGGACATTAGTCCCATGTTGACCATAAGTGGTTCAACTATATTTTTTATTTGAAGCCGTTGTAGAATAACTTTTGTTTGGCCAACGAAAACAAAAAAATAACGACTTTATTCATGATTCTTCCTTCCCTCCAGGACACAGGTCACTGCCATTATCGAGACGTTAGCCATGATGCATGTAGCGTGCATTCCTCTTCTCGGTAGTTCCCATGCATCTCGTAGCTTTATTAAAATTAAGGTGTTAACCAAATGATGTCACATGGACAGTTTAACAATTGGGAACCTTAAACGTAACTTTTTCTGGGGGCCTTGACCAGTTGGGTATCTACCCTTGCTGTCTATGGTGTGACTCAGGAGAGCAATCAGGATTTCAATCAAAACATATCTTAATTATGTTCAAACGACACGGAAGCGAAAAGTCTTACGAGGTTGAAATGGCGAGTAGAGGGCTGAGTCAAATAGTCGACAGGAATTTTAAATTTTTGGGCCCACGGTGTTGTGAAACGATCACTTTACTATCATGTAAGGACAATGATCAAAGCCAAACCAACACTAAAGTGTCGCCGGGCCCTTAAAAATAAAAAGTTGAGCTCACTGCAAAGCAAAAAAAAAAAAGATGTTCTATCTTGGGAAGAAAGACTTCTATTAGCAGAAGCTGTTAATATGGCCATATTTACATTACATGTGTTCTCATACAACCCACCGTGGGTCATCATTGCCAGCCAGCTGTGTGGACCCACTATCCCCCTGCGGAGTCAAATCCGGGCCGTTTACACTTTTGAACAGACCCCGACAGCAGCACTGACCCAATTTCTTTGGCTCGGGAGGTCTAATATTTCTAGCCTGCTACGTATTTATTTTCCATTTGGTTCATGTGGTTCTATCTTTAAATGTGAAAACACAAATGCTTTTTATCTGGGGCTGGAAGTCATTAAATATCTATCACTTTAATGGGGAGGAACCCATTCATTGTAAACATTGTGCGGGAGAATGTGATTGTACAGTGTCTGCTTCAGAATATCGTTGATGCAATCTGTTGCAGCAGGCAGGGAGCAGTAGTTAATTGGGTTGTGGCAGGAAAAAAGACAGCTGATGCGATTCAAGTCCCCTGTCAGGAAAACCTTGAATCACAGCATTATTTTTTAGAAAGTCACCAGCTAAAAGTGGAGAATGTGACCAAGCACATATGAAATATGCCCCATTTTACCATTTTCTTGGTCTGTTCAACACCACTAATGTCACTTCTGTGGAACTATTTGTTTATAATATAAAGGTTCATTGCTAATTCTGAATATTACAGTCAGTAACAAATAGCTTCCTCAATAAAGACTGGTAAAAAAAAAAGTAACTTTAAAATCTAGTTTAAAAGACATGTCAAATTCTAGAAATGTGCTCTTTGTATTTATGTTGGTTTCATATGGTTTCAACAAACCTTTACATCATTCACGAGGAACCTGTAATTTAAATGATTCTTAAAATGGCCAAAGTGGTATAACCATCAAATAAATATATGAAAATAGCATATGTGTCCTTACATCTTGTAAGCAATACACAGCTTTACTCATTCTTTCCAAAAATGTTTTTTGTTTTAATATTTTCCCCGAGTCAAAACTTTGTCACCGGCAGAAAACGGACGCTTGTATACCCTTCCTCCTGCAGAATGTATCATAAATTACTTCATACATACTCGATGTTTGTGTACGTTGCCTGACAAATTACATTTACACAACTCATACTAAACTTGCCTGGTCAACAAAAGTCAATCGGTATTTATATATAGTCTAGATAGTTATATCTATAGTTATCTAATATATATATATATATCTTATAGTATCTATAATTATTCTTCCGCTACCAAGCTATTGCAACTTCCCTCAGCAGTTGTTAGTGTTATAACTTACAACAGCACATGAAGAAATATAGCAAATCCCAGCTGCGTTTTGATGTCTATTGGTCGCAAAAAAGTATTAGATGTACCCTGCTTGATTGCTTCTAACTGCTTGCAAAAATGCCTTCTTATTGCCCGCCTCTTATAAATAATATAAATTAATTGGTTGCAATGGTAGATGTTTGCGAGGTGATTTGATGTTTTTCAGATATCAAATAGCCGTAAGACACAGCTATTCTTTTAAATGAGGCGTTCAACTTCACTTAGGACTTCAGGGGCCGAGATTGCATCACCCTGACCTTTCTGACTTTTAGGCGCCCACAAACTTATCCCAAATTCATGTGTTAACTATAATCGTTTACCTTTAATGTTAATTCGATTGAAGTTATAGATCTGTCTCTTTAATTATGTTTGTTTTCAGACAAAAAAATGTCATTGCCTCCGTTAATTTAATTTTGTTTAGAATTGCATTAATGTTTCATGCTACTACCAAGCACAAAAGCTCACATTAATTGTGGTCACTTTCTTAGCAACAACCGCAGACAGCAAGGTACAAAAATTGAGGGTGACACATACACCATTGTACCTGTTTTCGACACGCCGAAACATTATTGGTAATAGTATAAGCCATTTTTTTTGCTCTTAAGAAAACCAAACACTGCAGACAATAAGGCTGGGCAGAGGAAAGGAAAACAGTAGACATAACACATTTGTACGCGATGTTATAGACAACTGTGAGAATATTAAACAGCACATACCAATCACCTTCCACAACAGCAAAAATGTACAAACTCCAGCATTAACAAGGGTGTGATGACTCCACTGTTTTCCCACCGTGTGATTGGTAGGTAAATATAACAACATATCATTTTCAGTAATCTAAATTCTATTATAATCAGAATACTCATGCTGCTGAAAAGGGATTTTAAAGGAATGTGTGTCACCCTAAAATGAAAATTCGTGGCTGGAAATGGGGTATTCAACCCTCAGCCAATGCCAATTGTACTGTGACATTGATTTCTTCATCCGAAACGACGTTTTGAAGAAATTTCTCCATTATATCTATTTGCTCATCAGGGAATTCCTCTGCTGTGGAAGGGTGCCATCAGAATGATTCCAAACGGATTAAAACCTTCACAATAATCCATATGTTGAAGGTGTTTAACCTATAACCTTCCCTGCTGGCCAGAATGTGGGTCCATAATCCATAATAACTCGGTAAAAAAGTGGAAAAGTCAGAACTGTTTTTGCTTGTAAACATTGCTTGATAATGTGACGATTTTATTTGGGAAAAACAGGTACTCGTTTTTTTTAACAATTGTCTAAATTTTAGTTTTTTTCCTTGTGGTATTCCGATTATCTCAATCAAATGGTCAGTCGCGCTTGTTTTGATTAGTTTCAAAAATAACTAAAACTAAAACGACCACTACCAACCAAACATGAATAATTCACAAAAAAACATAATTTTGGAAAACAAAAATTTTTGTCTTTGCAAACCTATTAACGCCTTCAGTTTCATTCCTGATTCCGTCGAGCCAAACTTTTCACTGAAGAAAGCAATATCATGACTAGATGCAAGAGATAGGTTATTTCGCACCTGTAAGAAGCGTCCTGAGGTTAAAATAATCCTAAATTATGAATTTCTGATCAACAAACCCAGAGTTTCCACTTCACAAGCTTTTAACTTGAGGGACGTAAGTCCTGTTGAATTAATTTGTAGAGGACTCTATGATGTCTTTTTACTTCAGCTGTTTAGACTCTCATGCTGGAGGGCACTAAATACCTGCGAGCGGATCCATTTGATGAACACACTAAGCTACGTCTCCAAGTTCCTCTCCTAAATCTTTTTCTGATGGAGAAACAAACTCCTCTACTCATCCTGAGGGAGAGGTTCACGGTTCCAGCAAAAAAAAAAAAATAAAACACTGAATTGGGTGAACTATGATTAAAAAACAACCTAGGTGTTGTTTGGCTGGTCTTCCCTGCTGTAAGCATGGTCTTCCATCTTGGTCAAAGCCATTGTTCTCCCAGTTTGCCTACAATGCTGCCCCGCTAAAAACCAGCACGCAGACCAGGTTTTTTTTTTTCTTTTTCTCTCATCTCTTTGTCTCTCGCGGTATTCACCACATAATTTTTAAAACTTACAAAAGATTTTTTTTCATAACACAAACTGTGAGCAGAACTGCTGATGGTACAGATACTGCCATGGTGTTTTCTCACTATAGTTTTTCTTACAGCCAGTGTAATTCCACAGAACCAGTGAAGTAGTCTTGCGAGCTGTGAGAGCGCCTTAGGTGGGAGTCACATACATATGGCAATGCAATCCTGCTCAATGAAGGCGATCAGCATAATTCCTTTAAGAAATGGTTTTGCATGAAAGTCTATGCATTTGGTAAAAAAAACAAAAAAAAAAAAACAAGTGACGAGTGTGTCTGCAACTGCCTTCAACAAATTTGAGATTGGGCCTACAGAATGTCAAGTGAACCTCATGGACATATCGCTCTAGGACCCACGGGCTTCACTAGCCATAGGGGTCGTAACGGAACCTTTCAGAATTCCAGAAGAGACAGGAAATGGGTAAAAGAACAAGATATTTTGGAAATGAGGAGATATATGCTAGAACATTTTATGTCTATGATGGGTCTTAAGCTATTTGCCCCATCTTCAATAGTCCCAAGGCTCATTTAGATTTTAATGTAGGACTTTTACCCATTGTTCATAATTACTTCCCAATCTCTCAATGCAACCGCCATCTGATAACAACGAGCAATGCCCAACCAATAAGACCAAGGCATCATTAATACATATCACCAATTATTACCTCTGTACTGTTTTGTCATTTTTGCAACCTGGACTGTCAGAATTCTTCAGAAAACAACTTGCTTTAATACTCATTTTAATTCGAATTACCAAATGCATTGAAAACAGTAATAGTGTGTCACTATTATTACAAATTGGAAATCACTTTTTATTCTAGTTTACTCATCTTGTAAAATTTATTTCGGTTTAGGTACAAGCATCTTCCGGTTGTTGTTTAAGCCTCCATTACTCTCCAGTCTTCACATGTCCTTTGAAAAATCATTCTAATATGCTGAAATTTGATGCCAAGAACCTTTATTTTATTATTAGTATTATTATCTATTATTTAGTATTACTACTTATTATTATCAATTTTACAAACATTTTTTGTTGCTTAATCATTTTTGGCGGTACCATGATACGTCAGACTCTGCTCCGTGTTTTTGAGTGTTTTTGCTCCCCCCCCTCATGTGCCCTTCTGCCCTTACTTTGGTGGTCCTTCCTGTCCTTTCCTTCTCGTTTCATTATTAGATTATTAAGTTCCAGCTCTGTGTTATTAATGATCTCGTTTAGTCCTTCTGTTTAAGCCCTGTGTTTCCCTGTCTCTAGCGTCTGCTGTTAAATGTCATCTCCCCCTACACTCTGTATGATTTTCTTGTTTTGTGATTCCTATGAATGATTAAAGACTGTAATATAGTAACTCTCCTGCGCCTCTTCGTCCCTTGCTCCTGTGAATCATGACAGAACAGCAGACCAAGACAGATGATGGCTGAGGACAGGCTGTGGGGTTTGCGGCAGGCTGGTCGGAGGTTGGAATGGTATGTGGAGGATTTCCTCAAGCTTGCTAAACAGCTGAGCTGGCACGACGCCACTCTTGGTGCATGCTTTCACCTGGGGCTGGATGATGAGACAATCCGCTGTGATCTCCCCGTGTGTAATTATCCTCTGATCGAGCTGATTAATCTTGTTCTTTATTTAAATGGCTCCAATTATGAAATTGAAGAAATAGAGGAAAAGTTTCAGTCTTGTCATCCAGTCCAGTCTAAGGCACGCTGCATATCGCCAGCTCACTCCACGCCGGGAACCCCCCACATACCGCACCAACGGTTCGAACCGCCTGCTAAGCCCCAAATACCCCTGAATTATCCGAAGCTCCACAATAGTCCTCAGCTCAGAAATGCCAAGCGTCCCACGAGTCAAGTCAACCAGCCATTCCCGAGTCAAGTTTGCAGACCGCGGCTCACTTAAGCCTACTGTCATCCGTGGCACACTCAAGTTCACCGGCCATTCATGTGACAAGCCTACCGAAAATTAATATGGCAAAACAGCCGACGGTTCGTGTGGCAAGCCGGCCAGCCCCAAAGCTCACTCCAGTGCCAGCTCCTAGAAAGCACCTTGCTGTGCCTGCTCCTCCAGAGCGCCCTCCAGTCCCAGCACCTCGTAGGCACTTCCCTGACCCCCCCAGGTAAAGCCCGGTGAACTTGCTCCAGTGTCGGCTCCAGCCCCAAAACTCACTTCAGTGCCAGCACCACGTAAGCGCAATCCTGATCCCCTGTTAAACCCAGGGAGGGCTCCTGATCCCCCGTTAAGCCCAGGGAGGGCGCTCCTGATCCCCCCGTTAAGCCCAGTAAGTTCACCCAAGTATTTTTTTTTTTGGGGGTAGTAGGGCTCCAGCCATAGAGGCCAAGGTGGGGGCTGGGGCTGCGGTCTCGGAGGCTGCTCTGCCATGGCCTCCCGAGTCCCCTGATCCGCCATGGCCTCTCCCGTGTCTCCTGATCTGCCATGGCCTCCTTTCTTGCCCTTATTTGGTCCTTCCTGTTCCTGTCCGCATTGTTTTCATTATTAGGTTAAGTTCCAGCTGTGCTATTAATTATCTTGTTTAGTCCTTATATTTAAGCCCTACAGTATGTTTCCCTGTTTCTAGCATCTGCTGTTAAATGTCATCTCCCCCTACACTCCGTGTGATTTCCTCATAGGGATTCCTAAGAATGATTAAGACTTTGATAAAGTAATTCTCCTGCACCTCCCTCGCCCGGTGTATCGTGACAGATACACTACCCGTCAACCTACCATCACACTCCCGGCCACGTGTTGTTCAAAGATTAATACTTATTATTTACAAGACACATAAATTTCACAAGATTTTTCCACAATCAGTAGTGCTGTTCATTGGAATTTTTCTATTCATCAGACGAATGAATAATGTTCCCTAAAATAGTAATCACAAAGCTGTTTTTCAACTAATAATGTATGAGACCATTATCATAAGTGAGCAGCGATTACATTGCAGGATTGACACACCAAATCAGCATATTAGTGTTTTCTGAAGACTGTGACACTAAAGAAAAACCTGGGCTTTTATTTTGAACAATAAATAAATAGAAAAACCAGTTTCTCTTTCAGTCGGTCCCATTCAGTGATGCTAAGTGGATCTACTTATACAAGAGCCAAAATCACTTTTGCGTGTAACCTAAATGAGCCAATGCACATTGGCATGCGATTATTGCAATCCAGATGCCGCTGATCCACAGCGGTGAGCATAAAAAGGCACGAGGTTGCAAAGCCTAATAAACCATCCTTTTCGCTTTGGAGCAGAGTGACAAAATCATCTGTCTGCTTCTACAAAACGGCTTCATGTGTGACGAATTCCAGGCAAGGCCTCTAGGCAGATTATGTTGGTCCGGACCGCGGTATATTTTGGCACGCACGCGCACTGGCGTCGGTCTAGTTTGGTCAATTTCCGGCCCGTTTGCTGTTGACACGTGGGATCTTGCGCACCGTTTCAGGCTGGATTACTTATCCTGCGCAGACATAGGTCTACGTGGACATAATCTCCGTGTGGCCGCGTCTCCGCACTTAAAAGAGCCACGCTTTGCCTCGAAAGAGCCTCGTTTCTCTAAATGGTATGGGCAGAGAGCGCTCTCGCGCGGCGAGTTATAACATAGGTGCTTTTTGTCTTTGTGTACCCAGATGCGTAAGGATCGGTTCCACATCTCTGAGTTTTCTGGAAGCGGTTTTTTTACATTGGCACCTGGTGATGGTCATGATCCCTCGTGCTCACGTGTCGGTGGCAAACAGACACAGTTGGTGTGGTGTTTGCCGGCCACCACGCACGCCATCCAGTTTCCACCCATGTGGGAAGATAGGCGCCAATGCTAGCCACGAAGCGGCAAAGCCCTCTGTTCATCCCACCGTGTGGCTGGGTGGGGGGGTTCCGTTGCCTCTGCCTCGCCCGCGCAATCGAGTGCTCGTCCTTGCAGCTGCCAGACGACGTCTACTTCCTGCAGTATGCATGGGGGGATCTGAGCGGGTACCGAGACGCCTCAGACAAACCCCCTCACCAGCGGCAACACCCCACCACCCCTGACCGAGAACAATCATCTCAACGAGCTCCCCCACCCCCACCACAACGCTACACACCTACCCAACACGCGCTGCCCTCACCCAACGACGCCCCCTCCCACCCACCCCCCACGGCCCGATGTCCTACCACTGCATCAGAGGGCGGGCCCCACTCGCCGTGTTGGCCCCCCCCCTCCCGCCGCGCCAACCCCAAGGGCCCTGAATCGATATCAGAGAATTGTGAGAAAGATGTATGTCTGCGTTGCCTATGCCGAGAAGGTTGGGCTCACAAATGGACCAATAACATTCTCATCAACATCCCGAGCCCCTCGAATGAGATAAACTGTTAGGGAGCGAATCTAGTCTTTGATCACAACGATGTTTCTATTGCCTTTGGATAAAGACTGGTTCGTCCCGCCGAACTGACATGATACAGAATCTGACTTCAGGTAATTTGGGGCAGGTCACAAGTACCCTGGCACAAGGGTCGCTGGCGAGATCGCGTCATGCATCAGTAAGTTGCGACGAAGTGACGACAGTGAACACCGAAAGGGTCTACTATCGGAGGAGTGCGATGTCTCATCCACTTGTCCAGAGGCAATCGAGGTCGGCAAGCATCTGGCGCCGATTCCCCCCGAGGGAGCCTTCCAAAAAACAGGCCTAATCACTAACACCTCTGGCCAGACATCGGTGCGAAACAGTGTAAAGCATTGTGCCCCCAAACTGATCGCGGTCCGCCTAAAACTCCGTCTGGCGTGGTGGGTCCATGCTTTCCACCTACTCTGCCCCAACATGCCGGCGAGGGAAGGTTGGTTGACTGTTGGCTCCTGCTTGACAGGGTATAGTGGTGCGCCGATAGCGCTACTCAGTCCCGTTTCGCAAGTTTTCGCTGGACTTTAGCCTTGTCTATGTCTAGTAGCCTCCCCCCCCGGCGTCACCCCAGTTCGTGACATCCGCTTCACAACAACCAAGATATCTAGGAATTTCTGCATGTACTTGATACCGACCCTTCACCGGTTTACTGTTTCAGATTCTGAACGCAGAACGACCGCTTCTTCGGGGTGTGTCCCGTCCCTGAAATTGGCTTACAGCATCGGACCTGAACAGGATTGCATACTTGTTTGAGCACTATAGCTCTTGTTCAAGACGGTGGATCCCACTGAAACTATCTTCACTCGAGGCTCTTGGGGGCAGATGGCCAGCTGCAGTTACGCTGCTGGGGCCTGCGTACTTGAGACTGCTCTTCAGCACTGAGCTTCATTAGGCAGAGTCCCGGGAGGGCGTGGCACGGGGGCGGTCCACTCCCACTCCCCCCACCAGGTCCAATTTTACACCTGACAGTCGCCAAACCTTCACCGCATGGTTTCAGGCATTCTGACTTACATTCCTCCGGGCCGGAGTGCCCCTAGAACAGGTCTCCAGGTACATGCTGTTGATTTACTGGATGCCTCCACCACCGCTGGGGGGCCATGTACAACTGGCACGCAGATGTCAAGGGGGTGTGAACGGAGCCCCCAACTTACTGCAACTGGCATATCAGTTGCCTAGAGTTGTTAGTTTGTGCACCTTGCCTTAGAACCATCTCAAAGGGCGCTTATGAGGCAAGCACATGCTGGTCTGAACGGACAACATGGCGACCGTTGCGTACATCAACCAACAAGGTGGTCTACGCTCCCATCGCATGTCGCAACTCGCCCACCACCTCCTCCTTTGGAGTCGGAATGTTCTGAGGTCACTTTGTGCCATTCACATTCCGGGTCTGTTCAAGCATATGGCCGACGAGCGTTTCACAAGCTATGCTTCCCGGAGATGAAGACTCCATCCCCAGATGGTCCAGCTGAATTTGGAGACGTTTCGAAGCCGCTCAGGTGACCTGTTTGCCTCTCCAGAACACCTCTCACTGCCACGTTTGTTCGTACTCCCTGAGGGAACACTCGGCACGGCAATGCACTAGAACACAGCTGTGCTGTGGGGCCTGCGCAAGTATGCGTTTCCCTCATTGAGCCTTCTCGCACAGACGCTGTGCAAGGTGCAGGCAGGAGTGACGTGGAGTCAGTCCTGCTTGTTGCGCCGTATTGGCCCACTCGAACCTGTTTTCCAGGAACTAATGCTCCCTCGCAACAGCCCCCTCCCTGGGCAGATTCCTCAAGGGTTGGAGGTTATCTCCCTCCACCCATAAACATTATGTCGCTACGACGATTGCTGCTAACCATGACCCCGTGGAAGGGAAGTCGGTAGGGAAGCATGACCTGGTCATCAGGTTCCTTAGGGGGGTAAGAAGGTTAAATCCTCCCCGGCCCTCCTCTATACCCTCTTGGGACTTGTCTCTGGTTCTTAAAACACTACAGCCGGACCCATTTGAGCCTTTGCAGTCAGTTGAGCTACAGTTTCTTTCAATGAAAACTCTGCTCCTGCTGTACTGGCCTCCATCAAGGGGGCAGGGGACCTTCACACATGTTAAGGTCGACGATTCATGCTAGAGTTTGGGCCCGGCTGACCCGGGCTATCCCATGTAATCCTGAGGCCCCGGGGGGCCCGGCGTATGTGCCCAAGGTTCCCATTACTCCCTTCAGGGATCAGGTGTTGAGCCTGCAAGTGCTGCCCCCGGAGGAGTGCAGACCCAGCCCTAGCTTTGCTCTTTCCCGTCCGAGCCTTGAGATGCTACGTAGATCGAACACAAAGCTTTAGGACCTCAGACCAGCTCTTTGTCTTTTACGGAGGCTGGCAGAAGGGGAAGGTTGTTCTCTAAGCAGAGTATGGACCCACTGAATTATGGATACCATCACCCTGGCTTATCTGCCCACTATGCCCAGGTTGCGAGCTCACTCTACTAGAAGTGTTGCATCCTCCTGGGCGCGGGCTAGTGGTGCCTCGCTGACAGATATTTGTAGAGCTGCGGGCTGGATGACCCCCAACACATTCGCTAGATTCTATAACCTTAGTGTGAAGCCGGTATGCTCCTGTGTTCTCACTTCAAACGGGTAGAGGCACTGAGAGGCCCCGATTTACTGTCAGCTTGCTACATGCTGTGATGAGTGGCAGCTCATTTAGTTTTACACTCGAAGTAGACTGGTCTCTCTAAGCAAGATCCCAATTTGTCAGTCAACAACTTGACGTCTCGTTCCTTCCTTCAGGGAACGAGGGTTACATACATTACCGAGACGTTCTTTTAAATTGTAATAATATATCCCAATATTATTGCTTTGCTGTATTATTAATAAAAAATACAGCCCTGGTGAGCATAAGTGCCTTTTTAAAAAACAAACAAACAAAAAAAAAAAACACTTCAAATCTTAATTATTGCAAACAAGTTGACCAGTATGTGGCTTGTACTACACCAGAATGTTTTTTTCCAAGGAATTGCTCACCCTAAAAATGAAACATCTGTCATTATTTCATTCCAATTCCCTTTGCTATCTTTTTTTTTCAGTGGAACACACAACAATGAATACACATTTTTAACGACATTCTTTAATAGTTCTTATTCTTTTTACTCTCTTTTCCAATCAAAAAAAAAAAAAAAAAACCTGAATCAATCCTCTCTAATGTTATGATGATATTCATACCTTTTTCTGACAGCATGAATTAGAAGGGACAGGAAAATTACAAGACAAAGTAATTACTGTACACCTAGTAAATTCCCTAGCAAAACTGTTTTATCAATGACAATGAATCAAAAAGTCAAACTTAGCCGCTCCCTATTTTGATTGTGCACTGCTGCTAATTACACATTAAAATACAGCAGACTGACTTGTAAATAAACCAAATAAATATAATGTAATTATATTATTAACTCAGAGAACTATGCCTAAACAGTTTGAATTAATCACTTTTGGCAATGAAGAACAGACATAGTTTTGTACACACAACCACAAAATCGTTAACATAAAAGGAACTGATTTTTACAGATCAACATTGTGAAATACTTTTAAGGCATGTTTCATAACAATGCTCAAACACAGGATGATACAGTGCTTTGCAAAGGTTTTCAGATCCTTAAATAGTTCTCTTTTGAAATATCTGAAGTACAAATCCAATTTAAAGAAAAATGTGTTTTACATTTTTTAATAAAAATGGTGTATTCAGTCCGGTCTATACTATATACATTTGAGTATATTATAAGCTAGTATTGAAGCAATGACACAGCTGCAAAGGTGGCTCTATTAGTGTCCTTTGTGGTATGTACCAGCTGCAATCACTGCTATATGATCCAGGGTGTAATTTTTGTCGCATTTTCTCCATGCAGATTGATACTGTCAGGTTAGTCATTTTGACTCCTGCACACTGATGATTTTCACCAATTGCACCAGCAGCATTCACATTGGACTGAGATCCACGGCTTTAATGGTGCCATTGTAGGAAATTCACCTCTTAGGCCCACTATACTGTTAAAAAACCGGCCTTTGTGCGTGGGGAGCATCATTTCAAGCTAAGATAGTATTATCCATTCTTCCTTCCTTTTTAACCAAGATGGCCAAGGTCCTTGCTGTTGCTTACATGAAATAGCAGCCCCATAGCAGGATGTTATCACATGACTGCACTGTAATTGTGAGGGGGTTATTTTAGATACGGTGTTAGGTTTGATTTTAAATCGCCTAAAATTTTTTCCTATATTCCCAGTTAGGTCATGGTTTTGCTTTTAAACTCAATTTATTTCTGGGGGGGGGGCCATGTAAAAAAAGCGTTGTTGTTACTTATCATGCATCTGTTTAAATTGTCACAATTATTTATTTTTTGTTTATTGTTAATTTAGATGCAATTTTCTACATCAATTCAATTAAAAGAGTAATGTGCTTTTTACTGCAGGTTCTACACTGTGGCACCACTTTTGATTTTACTTAAAAATTCAAGGCAATTAAAATTATAAAGTTTTTAATTTTAACGAGTTGAAGATTTTTACGTGTAAGTATTAGGCCTCTGGCTGTTAAGTAATAATATCCCTATGATTTTTTCACCACCAGATTAAGAAAAAATTTTTTTTGGGAAAAATCTAAGTTATATTAAAACAGGAAAATCTAGAGATCCGAAAGGCCAGTATGCTACCAAGAATCACTCAAGAATACCTTGGCAAGCTGGCTTAGAAAGACCTAGCATCATAGCGAGTTTTACACCACTGTAAAGATCAAATGCTGAAAATCCTGAAATGCTGTTGTGATATGTATAACATTCTCCTCATCTATGCATTTGTTCTCACTTAATTGTAATGCTTTACTAATTTTTTTCTTTATTGTCCATTGGATGAATGATGATGATCACTTTGCCACCACACCCCGGGAAATCTGGAAGTCATTTCAATGAGTCACAGTTAGAGGCCCATTGTAAGGCAATTGTGTCCTTGTTAGTTGGATTGTTACTTTTGGAAAGCACTGTATATTTGACTCTAACAATGGAGGAAAACACACTCGGCAAATCATCACCTGGAGGAGGAAAACCCAGACACTTCTGATTGCCGTGAATGGCCAAAACCTTAATTGTGTGAGGACAATAAGCAAAAAAAAAAAAACAAAAAAAAAAATTCAGATAAAATACAATCACTAGAATGAAAGATAAAAGCAACTTTTACAAGGACACTTCATGCTGCAAAGAAAAAATGTTAAAGTGTACACCTCAAGCTCACACCCCTTTAAAAGGCTCAAGAAAAGCACTTACTTTATGACATTTTGATGAAAAAAAATATATTAGGACAAAGAGCTCAATGCAAAAAGCAATGCAAAAACAACAACAACAAAAACACAAAATGTGCTGAATTTTGACTTCAGTCGGGCATCTGGTGACAAGTCAACATTCACATGCTTTGTGCTGAAGCGCTAAAGCTGATGCAGATCTAGTGGAAAGGCATTGACTGCAATCAAGCAGATCATGAGATTGAGATAAGAGAAACTCTCCTTTAGTCGTTTCTGAGATATACAGAACACAACTCGGCCGCCATAACATGTGGACACCCACTTCCAGTTAACAAGTGTTTGCTATTTCAGCAGCACTCGTTACTATGAGTTACTAAAAACAAGAATACAACCCATAGCAATCTCCACAGAAAAAAAGTCTCCATTTGTATATAAAAATGTGTAATCTGTTCTTGTCACTGTGTACAAAGAACGTTTTGATGGAAAAACTTGAGTGGCTTTTTCACCAAAGCGTGACACGCCTACCACTGAACACCACTGGAATTAATTTTGGACGGCTGAGTGAGCCAGACCTCATCACCCAACATCAGTACCTGACCGCACAGATGCTCCTGCCGTCTGAATAGAATCAAATCCCGCATCTATATTCCAACATCTGTTTGGAAGCCTTCCTAGAGTGGGCGCTGTTATAGCAGCAAAGGAAGAACCACCTCCAGATTAATGCCAATGGCTTTAAAACAAGCACATATGGGTGTGATGTTTCAAGTGTACTGCAACCTAATTCTCCCAATCAGTATTTTTATTCGCTTGTTTCCTACTTAAAAAACATCTGTGCATGCTTGCTTGAATAGCCTAGTGGACAGTTGTGCCGACTATAACGCAGTTGTGTTCGGGTGTCCCAAGTTCAATCCCCCCCCCCCCCCACCCCCCCCTCTCCCCACTTTGCTTCCTGTCCTGGCTCTAGCACCGTCCTGTCCTAATAAAAGTCAAAATGCCAAAAAAAGAATTTTTAGTTGTCAAAAGTTTGGGGGCAGTAAGATTTATTTTTTAAATTTGAAAAAAGTATCGTATTCTCACTCATGTTTGCATTTACTTGATTAAAAATACGTAAACATTAAATTACTGAATCTGATTACAATTCAAAAGAATTGTTTACTTTTTAAATATAATTTTCAAATGCAATTTATTACTGTGATGGTGAAGTTTGATTTTTTCAGCATATTAATCTAGTCTTTTAGTGTCATATAATCCTTCAGAAATCATTCTAATATTAAGATGCGGCTGTAATGAAACATTTCCTATTATCAATTGAACCAACAAACAGTTGTGTGCTGCTTGATATTTTCTGTGGGTGGAAAAAATAAGTAGAAATAAATACTAATACTTTCTTTTAAAAAAAATTATTTCTGCCCCCAAACTTTGTAGTGTAAATTTGTTATTCTATAAAGACTGCTGATATAATAATAGCCTAATAATAATAACTATTATTATTATTTGGTTTAATTTTTTTTTTATAAAATCTATTTTAAAAAAAAATCAAAACTTTTTTTATGTATATGATATTTATTACACATTTTTCAGCAATAATTTTTATCTTGCTTCAGGCGTATAATGGTGCCTTCATGTACTATCGGAATGATCATATTTCGATAATGCCGATAGCCACGTGAAGGCAGGGGGGGGGGGGGGGCATAAAAATAACCATATATTAATGAGGTTTATTCTTAAAGCTGCAGTCCGTAAGTTTTGCCTCTTTGTCGTCGCCATCTCTGTTTGAAAACCTGCAATTGCAGCCTATTTGCGGAATTAAATCGTCCTTGCATGGGTAGTGCATCGGCACGGCTCCAGCATGGATGAATCGTAATGTTTTGAGGAGTATGCGTGGCTGTCGGTCAGTCACGTACACCGCTGTGGATACTGTACTTTCAGAAACACAAGATTCTAGCCTACGTATGGAAGTATGACCCAAATAAGAATTTTGGTCAACTGAACAAGTAAGTACAAGTCCGCCACGTTTTGTTCTGACCAATTGAGGAAAAAAGTATTACAATAAATCGTGCTACCAATGGTGATAAAATCTAAAGATAGCTTAGCTCATATCACATCAAACCGTGCAAATTATTTATTATTGTTTCCTTTTTTTCTCAAAATGTTCGTTAACAACAAGTCAGCATTGGTGTGTATGTAGGTGGTGTATTGTGCTACATGTAGATTTCAATTCAATTCAATTTGTCATACCATTAGAATTTCATAAAGAAATACTTTTAATAAAAAGGCAAATTTTTGTAGAACTATTTCCTCTTCAAAGTACAAAACTTGAATCATATATATCTGGGATATAATTTAATTTAAGACACATGTAGTTTCATAAACACAGAATCCTTTTCTGGATTACACAATCCGCCATCAAAATGAAAAGTTTGAAAAAAAAAATGATTCAAGCTGCTGGGAGAAAAGGCTATAAATGATCTGCCACCGGCAGAATTCGCACAAGCGTGATAGCATAACTAGATGGGACAACTTCTGTTATGTTTACAGACATGACGTAATAACACAGCGCGATGCCTCGAAGTTCTCGCAAATTCCTACCTACCACTCAAATTAGAAAACGTTATTATAGATAACCGTTGTGAATCTGGCTAAAGTAAGGTGATAGTTTTTGACCACTAGCTGGTTTTGTACTTGCTCAAATATTGATTTCAGATCATTTTTACCAAAAAAAAGTTGACAGACGCGCAGCTTTAACAGAATGAAAATAATAATAATAATAATGGGCTAAGAAAAATATGAAAATAATAAGCAAAATATGAAAACAATTATCTTACACTAACTAGTTTCTCCAATAAACGTATTTAGTTTTTGTTTTAGATTATATTTTTAAGGGAAAACAAGACAAGATTACTGCTAAAAATTAGTTTCGCATGGTCCACATACTTTTGGTCATGAGCGTATATCGTATACCACTCTGGGTTTCTGTCTCCTGGTGAAAATAATCAATACAGAAGCCAGGAAATTGACGATCCTTGGGTCAGCACTCTGAGAAATTGAGCTGACATCAATTGTTTTTAATGAACCGGTTGGCCAGAGGTGTGAGCAGTATCTCATCAAATTGCTCCAGCATTGGCGCCTGCCTCCCGTTCCCGTGTGGTAGCAGTCTCACATTCTCAGATGCCGTATATAATTCTCTCTTCACACAGCCAGTGCATCCATCTTTTTCCCTCCAGGAAAAACTGTGATGGTGCTCACACACGATGTCGAGTGCTGGTCACACAAGCCCACAGTGGTGTATTAAAAAGAGAAGGCTGTCCGGGCTGAGCTGCCAGATGATGTCAGAATCACAAGCTGATACGAAAACTTGTTACATACAGTATCGGCGATGATGAATGTTCTTGATATACATGCAAAAAGAGTGCATGCTTAGTTTGATGGGGAAAAAAAACAAGGTGAAGCGCAACGAATGTCTCGAAGCAGTAGGGGAGCCCCCAAGGCTCGCTGCATTTGTCTGCTGGTTTATATGATGCTACGACACTTAGCTACAGTACTGATCAAATTAACCTGCTGATCTGACAACAGAGACGGGCGTAGCTTCAATCTCATGGGAATTCAGGATACTGACCAGGTGGTGGACAGTGTGTCATTTTTAAATAAGCAAATAAGTCATAAAAAACTGAAGGATTGGGTGCTTTGCACAATCAACATAGGCTACACTTCATACAGGCACAGTCTTGACATCTGAATTCAACTCATTCTGAACCAATCCTCATGTAGTTTTGGTCAACAGCAGACCTAGATATCGTAAGCAATGCTGTGGTTCTTGTCACGGCACGTAACAACAGATATCACTTGTATCTATATTCTCAGATCAACAAATGCATATTGTATCCTTTTGGTTTAGGGCATAAATAAAAAAATGGGAATAATAAGTTCCGTGAAGTAACCTATTAAGCTGCTCAAAGGATGCTTTCAATGTTTACGTTTCCAAAGTGATGTCAGCGGTGGTAGTGAAAAATGGTTACGATTTTAGGCTAACGATTTTTGTAGGTTTTTTATGAAAGTAAAACGTTTGACAGAAGCTGTTTTTAGCCCTAAGATCTTTGTTAGTCCAGTGGCGTGTCTATGAGACAAGACCATAATATTTGTAGTCAAAATAACTAGAAAAAATTATTTTTGTAATATATGAAAACGAGGGCGGGAAGATCTATCAAGTTGCACGATTATTGTTGCATGCAAGGAAATATAAAAATAAGAAGCAATAAGTTAAGTGTGATTTTCATGGGTTGGCTATTCAGTTTTCTAAAGACTGGCAAAATCGAGTATGAGAATGTTTAAACAGAAATGTGGTTATCTGATTTAGTAGAATTACTAAAGGCTAACTTAATTAGAGTTGTAAGTAAATTGTTTTTGTTAATTAGTTTTATGGTCAAAAGTTCGGATTCACCTTATTTTGTTTGCACAGAATGTACATGTTTGGTGTACAGTTTTGGCAAAAAAAAAAATAGGTGTATTGGGTTTAGATTAGATGTAAGTGGCATTAATCATTTGATTTGAATTGGGTACAATGGCGGTTTACAAACACAATATACGGTTTGTAAAAACAATACTTTCAGATAAAGTATTAGAATGTTTAAGGTATCATTAGTCCTTGGGTGGGATGTAGGGTACACAAATTCCTGTACTTTTACTTCTTTGCATTAATCCTTTTAAATCTAAGGCGCTACAAGGGAGTTTTTAGGTGAAATTGTTTTGTAAGTGAAAAAAAAAAAAAAAAAAACACCCTTAAACTATAAAATAGGTGGTTCAAACTTGTAAAAAACCTCTCATATATTTTTTCATTCCACTTTCGTGCGTGGGGGGGGGGGGGGCTTTTAATGCAAAATGCAAGCCCCATTTAAGAGCAAATATATAAATAAAATGTTTAGAAAATATAATCAAAAAGCTGAAAAATATGGAAATATAACTTTTTAAATCTTTGGGTCTATCAGCCGAGCCCTAAAGTGAGCCCCTTTAAGGTAAGTGAAAGCGAAGCAAGAATGTGACGTTCTCTTCTGCAATACATGTTGCCTCTGGAAAACATACACTAGCGTGATTATCCAGAGGAGAATAAAAGGAGAACATCAAAAGTCCACTATTTGATCACACCAGGATCAACACGGGTTTCATGAGAAACCGCTCCTCATGGTCACGATGGGATACTAACTTCACTCTTGACAACTGCCATTTGAAATCGCATTTGGAAGTGATTCGTTAGCCAGTTGCATGGCATGTTTGTGAGTATACTGTTACAATGCAGAAGGATGCAGCCAGCAGAGCAGTAGTATCAAGGGATATTCTGAACGAATGGGAGTCTTGGTCACTGACAGCCTGCCACTCCGGGTCTGAAAAACTTGATAGGTGTGTCCTTAGCCCACTTTGCAAAAACACCCTTCTCTGTGAGGAACCGGTGGCCACCATAAGGGGCGCTCTCGTGCAGAGGTTTCGCACATTCGTCACGACTTCCTGCTTCATAGTAGTGGGTACGGCACCTTCCTGTAGCCTTCTGATCTAAACTTGAAAAATAATAAATGTTACTTTGTTATTGCCATCACAATAAATCATACTATAAGGTGTCATTTTTGGTATATTTTAAAAGGCATTTGCAATTTATTTCATTTCCGCATCGCCTATTTCTGAGTGAAACCAAAAGGAAAACACACTGGAAAACAGAAAACAAGGATGTTTTTTCCCTCGTACCTGCACTGATGAATTGTCCACATAAAGACCAGTAAGCCTGTAGCAGTTTTTGATGTTGTTTGGAGCTTTAACCCATTGCTACTTTTTATCAAATACTGAGTGCTCTGAGTCCGCAAGGAGCATTCCGGTGGAGAAATTGAAGCTCAGAAGGCAGTTTTTTTCCCCTCACAAATAGATTTAATTTTTTTTTTTTCTCCTCCCATAGCACCTGTTGAAACTTTTAATTACAAGAGATCCAGCGAGGTCATTGCAACAACAGCTTCAGCACATTATGCTAAAATAGATTACTTCCCAAGCTGAACTGCCTTTCAGCAAAATGACTTTGTTGTAACCACTGTTTTTCCTGGCTCATTTGCCAGTCTTTACACAGTGACTGAGGAGTTGCTGTGAAAATGAAAATGCTCATTGTTTTAAAAGGAAGAGGCGGAATGAATAAATGGCTGGGAAACAATTATAGTAGCTACTTTCCAAAAGGCTAATCACATCATTGCATTGATTGCTTATGTCTCTATCTGCAGCAGGGGGTGGGAACATGAGGTTGTTATGGACACTAGCATTAAAATGGAACCATTGTGTGAGATTCAATGTAAAGGGTTTTTTTATAATGCTGCCAGTAAAATAGTAAAAACACCGTGTCAGGGGAGACATGCATAGAAAACCAGACAACAAACTGACTACTTTGGCAAAATAGTTTTTTTGTTGTTGTTGTTTGTTTTTGTTTGTTAGAAAAAGTATTTTTGAAAGTAAAACAAATGTTACTTTTTCTCAATTAAAAAAAATACTAGTAAATAAATCAATAATACTATTGAAAAGAGTGTTCAGATATAATCAGCTAAATACTAGCCACATGACAACTGAATACTTGTTGCTTAACTCCCCATTAAAATATACTTTCACTTAAATCACTATTTAATCTTCATTAATCTAAATACTGTTAATTTAATTAATCTAGAAAATTGTATCTTACAGACCATTGTCTATCTGAATATTGGATGCGTTCCCATGCGTTAAAATGTAGATAAAATAACTATGGAAATTAACCAAATTAACAATTATTTTTATGCATTTGTTCTTGTATGTGTCAATAGACGAGTGGGTGGCTCGACAGTAACTGAAGACTGGTTGTGGGCCCCTAAATATTTTTAGGCTGTAACAGTGGGAACCTATTGAAATCATATGTACACTCACTGGCCACGTTGCTTAGGGTACAACTGTGCTAATAGACCGGATTGGACCTGGTGGGTCTTCTGCTGCTGTAGCCCATCTTGCTTCAGGGTTTGACGTGTCGTGTGTTCAGAGATGGTATTCTGCCTACCTTGGTTGTAACAAGTGGTTATTTGAGTTACTATTGCCTTTCGCTATCATCTCTAACCAGTCTGCCCATTCTCCTCTGACCGCTGACATCAACAAGGCATTTTCCGATCTTCACAACTGCCACTCATTTGTAATATTTTCTCGTTTTTCGGACCATTCTCTGGAAACCCGTAGAGATGGTTGTGCATGAAAATCCCAGTAGATCGCAGTTTTTTGAAATACTCAGACCAGCCCGTCTGGCACCAACACCATTCCACACTTCATAGATCACTTAAAGTCCCCTTTCTTCCCCATTCTGATGGCTGCGGTTTGACTTCAGCAGAGCTGGGTGAGTGAAAACTTTTGACACTATGGAATGTGTAGATGTGTCACGTTTTTTTCTTCTTTTGCCTAAATATCATATTTTTTCATTGTTACTGCCCTTCAGAGCTACAGATGATAGTTTCCCATACGTGATAGATGTTTCCCCAGAAGACAAAATAGTTATATTTACCCTGATCTCAGAAGGTCTCATCTGTTGGCTGTGTACTTCATCTATGATGTGTCATTTTGAGGCATACGCATTATTGTAATTTCTTTCTTACTTTGGAAATGTATGGTTACATTTCTAAAATGGAGACAGCTTCAATGATCATATGCAACCGACAAATGCAACCTCCGAGGACGCAGCCTCCAGAGGTTTGGTTCAAATTAATTAACCAAAGATAAAAGCAATACCTAATCACTAAATGAACTGAATATAGTGCTACTTTCTATCATGCAGCACATCATACTGCTATTGTATTCAGACATTTTTTTTTGGTGTTCGATGTATGCACAATACATGGTCTAAATGATAACTAGTGAAGAAACTTTTGAAGCAAAGATATTTGTGTGTATTTCTGTATTATGGCAGGGTGGACGTCTCCCACATGTTTAAAAGAAGCCCAGCACCACTGCTCTGTAATCAGCTCGCTGTCCTTTTTTCACTCTGAAACAGGTGAAGCTTCTTTAAAGCCCATTGTCAAGTGATAGATTGCATGTCAGTCTTACTTGCAGTACGTGTCATTGATCATGCCGTAGACTCGGATCTCCTTGCACTGTCCATGGGCCAGAATGAGTGTGAACCAACCGTGCTGAGATATGACCCTGACTGAAATCCTGCCAACATAAAATGATCATGTCATTTCATCAACATGCATTAGATGTTATCTATATTCAAATATCTACAATATAGCTCCCAAAATACTGTAATACTCTTTAGAAGAAAAAATAAAACCACCTGTGTGTAGAACATAAACCAAGTGAACCTTATAGTGAGGACCAAAAACAGAAGCTGCTGTATACGAACAAAAGCATCTCTCTTCACAGTAAGAATAATAAGTTTGTGTGAATTCTCAAAATCAGAAAACTAAGTAAGAAGTAAACCATCACACTTTAAGTGCACATGTGCTTCCTTGACTTGTATGTATAAAGCCCCTCTACGACTCAGCCACCTCCATCACACGGTCTAATGGCTTATATTCCCTGCAACTTTCCCCCGCGGGCTCAGGAAATTGGTCAATCATTCAAGACATATTACAGTCACGTGGCCATTTAGAGAGCTATTGGCACCTTTGGAAAATCCATTTCCCCGGCGCTTTGTAAAGAACACGCGATTTCATCAAGAGAGCGCCAGACCTGCTTTCAAAGTACAGGCATTAATTCCCCAGCCATCAGCCCTCCTCTGCTCTTGTGCAGCTTTAAATTGCCATTCATACACCGTTTCTCTAGACATGTTCACCAGAACACAACACCCCTTAGGACGGGTTTCTCTGGTAGCTGGAAAAACCTAAAAGGGATAAAATTCAGTCATTATTTTGCTTCCAAACCCCCTATGCTGTTATTTTTGTGTGTGTGTGGTGCACAAAAGGGAAATTCAAAAATGGGTTTGTTCATGCATCTTTTGAAAACCTCAAAGCCAATTCAATGATGGAAAACAATCACAAAATAGTGCATACAACCTGTGTGCTATTTTCCATGTGATTCGAAGCTACATAGCTTTGTGTGATGAACAGGCAGAAGTATAAAGGAATACTTCACCCAAAACAAAATGAAATAGGCTGTTAATTTACTTTTTTTTTCTTCAAGAAAACAGTAAAGAAGACTTTTAGTTGAAACCATGAGCCCGCATGGTGATTTATAAATACAAGTCAGCGTTACCAAGCACTTTTATAGTCAAGAAAATATATGCAGGCAATGACAAAAATGACGCACCTGTGGCTTCGGACATTATGAAGAGAAACAATTTGGTATGTGCAAGAACCTGTATGTATATGATTTTTTGTTTATTTGATTTATTTGAGTTCAGTTTGCATCAAATACAATTTTGAATTTCGATAACTGTGGATCTGGCCAGCAACAGCAGTTTTGCCACTTGAATGACCAATTTGCCGACGGCTTTTCATAAATATTCCCACATTTAATTATTTAAGCTTTACGTTACACATCAATGCGATTTATAGGCAGGGTTAATATTAATTAGCCAGTTCCCGAAACCAGTCTCTCGTCAATGCGCTTAGTTATACAGCATCCAGAGCGGCATGCCCCTGATATATAATAGTATTTTGTCTTAGTATCTGTATTGGGCTATATCCTTCAAACAAGGTCCTGGCCATCACAGGTAAGACAAACCTACACTTGCATTAAAGAATGCGTCTTGCAGTAAATATATCTTGAAAATGAGGGGATAATTCCGTACCCAACATGTAAATTCTGGCATCGTTTACCCCACCTCGTAACTGCTTTGACTTTCTATTCTTTCTGTAAAAACACAACTAAGATATGTCACGATATGTTTTGTCCATGCATAAAATTATTATGATGGAGAACAACACTGGATCCCTATTGACTTTCAGTGTATGACCCGTATCAGCATTTTCTTGTGTGATTCCAAGGTAAGGTATATTTTTTTTACTGTCCCTTTAGTATATGTATTTTTTCTGTTTAAAAAATCACATAATTTTGTTTGGTAATATTCAACAAAAAATCCTGTTTACTCTCTAATCTTTTTTAACAATGGGGCAATAACCTGCAAATAAAAACATTCAATAAACACTATTGGGATCATATATCCACCAAGCCACACATTATACATCTCCACTAGTGTGATAGAATTGCTTAACCAACCTTGCGGAAATGAGAAGGCATTGCTCTTCTTTACCTAATGGATTTATCCAAACAGCTCATTTTTAATGGTGGCGGTTCGGCTGACTATACAGCTGAACGTGGCTTTTCCGAAGATGTTTTAAACTATTCTATTCTTCCCTTGGGAGAGTTTTTCATTTAGCCAGATGGGAATGTAGAGTTTTGCCTAGCGCTCTTTGGCTGCGCAATTTTATCTTTGTGAGGGCCCTAAGTCGGGCCATTATTACCTGACACATTAAAGAAGACAAGCCAGGTTCCTCCAAGATAAGGTTATGTTTACTTTTCATTTCGGCAAGATCTAGTTAATAACGGCCGGAAGGCTGTCAGCAGTTGGCTAGTAATAGATAGGCCCTGTAAGTAATTGCAAACAGGCTCCTTTTTCTTAATTGTTTTTACCTGGTCAGCCAATTTCAATTTATCCAGACCGCAGCTTAATGCGGCAGTACGTTTTAGTAGGGCTGGCACGTAAATCAAGTTTTTAAGCCTATAAAGGACAAAAGATTTTACAAAAAGCAGCTTTTAGAAATAATTATTTTGATTGTGTAACGACGGGATAAAGATTTGTTAAAGAGAGCTAAAAAAATGAAATCAATTATCTCAAACAATGAACTACAACTGCCAGTAGTGGGCTCAAACGGGTGAGCACTGCTGTGTGGTATACCTCATCGTCGCAAAAGCAGTGAAAAGGTCCTACATGAAGTAATAGTGTGATTAATGTGGGTACTTGGTCTATAACGCACTATCCATAGTGCCAACTGAAATAGGAATACGCCACATGTCCTTAATTCGATTAGTGTTTACTTTAGATTATATGACTTTAAATCCGGATTCAGTTATTCAAAATCCTCTGTTTACATTGTATAGATTCTGATACGAGTATTGTCTTAAGCGTATTAAAAGCGGAGCTTAGGTTGTCCGATGTAAACTACTGACTGAGTTTCTTCCCCTCACCGCAATATATTGATATTACTTTATAAAGCAGAAAGTCCCAAATGCTGTGGTTTAACAGTGAATTCAGAAGCATGTAATGTCGTCTGTGATAAGCGCATGACGAGCTGGATGAACATTTCTGTCTTTTTCCAAGTTAAAACACATATCCAGTATATCTATAATATATTATATTTTTTCACTTTTTAATATATATATATAATTCTGTATCTATATATACTATTATATATCATATAATATATATATATATGTTTTTTTTTTTTGAAACACTCCTACCAGACAACAACATGATTGCATGTAAGAAGACATTAAAAAAAGAGACAACAAAACAACACCTAGAGCATTAATATTAAATGCTGTGTTTGCTTCTTGAAGAAAACTTTTTTTTTTTTTTAAGATTGCCTTTTTAATTCTATTTAATATATAGTTTAAGCTTGTAAAATGGAGGGATAGTTCCACCCCAAAAATGTACACAGCAAAAAAATACTTTTGGAACATAAAAGTAAATTATTTTTGAAGACTGTTACAGTGTTTTGTCTATACATGAAAGTCTGTGGGGATATGAGAATGAGACTGTTTTTTTTGCAAGTCTTAATTGAGTTTTGTCCAGAGCAGAAATTTACGATAATCTCTTTAAAGATGATCTTGATGGACCACTGGTTAAGAGGTAGATCATCTTTGAATTGTAACAATGGAAAGATATCTTTGATTCAGGTGTAAAAAACCTGCTCAGACGCTTCCTGTAAGTTTTAATTGTTATCCTGAGATGGTGGATTTCATATTCTTTTCCACTGTTTTCCCTGCTTTAAAGAGCTAAAAGTGCCCATCTTTATCTGACTTTTTTTGTTTAAATTATGCAGCCATTAATGGTACATCGCACCATATTTTCTTTATAGATCTGTGCAGGGGAGGACTGGGGCTAAAAAAATTCCCTGGACTGTCTGCACAGAGCGGCCACACCAACCGGGTCCTGCAACACACCACACCATAACAACCACCAGCTCATTATGCACCAAAGCAAATTTTAACACAATTTATAGTATATATATATATATATCATATTATATAGATATAATTAACTATATATATATACTGTATGTAATATAATATATATGATATGTATATATATATATATCAATATTATATATCTCTAAAACCACTACGAATATAAATGCTATCTAGTGTTATTACTGAAATTCTTATCATTAACATTAAACGAATGAGTGTCATTACCTCTTTTACATTGTTGTCTTTTCTGAGTTGTATATGACAAATAGTAAATACAGTTAGAAGGATTTTTGCTCTTTTATTGAGGGACAGTTTTATATCATAAAAGGTTAAATGCCTACCATAATATCAAGGCCGTATGGAAACAATACTCTGCTCTCTGCTCTCAGAAGCACTTGGAATGTAGTGCAGAAATGTGGACTCATTTTTATAGGTGCCTTTCTATTGTTCCGTTAGAAATCTTCCGATTTGTTGCTCAAGAACATTTGCTGAAGTATTATCAAAGTTTGAAAATAGTCCCGTGTGGTTCATATTTTATGGAAAATTTGAAACATATCAGTCAGTCTAGGGTAATATATATATATATAAGTATCAAGTCAAGTCTGCTTATTGTCCACTTCTTTCACATGTACAGTACACAACCATACAGAGGACTGAATTGTGTTATTTCTCTGACCCTTGGTAGCATCCAGAATAACACGACATACAGGTAGAACATTAAAAAAACATATAATAATAGTAAGACTTAATGTGGTGCTTGGACTAGCCGTTCAAAAGATTCATCTGAGAATAGGGTAAGTGCAACTGGACGGATAGTCACTGAAGAGCAGGATGGAGACGGCTTCTTTCGGGGACTGGAATGATGGTGGTAGCGATTGAAGCCTGTGGGAACAACAGCCATGACTAAGGGAGTATTTGAAATGTCTTGTGAAGACATCCTAGTGAGTTTCACTGCTCAGTAGTATCAGTACACGCCCAGAAGTGGTTGTCAGGACCCAGAGCTTTGCGTGCGTTGATCCTGCTGAAGGATTCTCCTCACCCCCGCTGGCCTGGGGTACAGTGTCATCACCGTGGTCGGAGGGGAGAGGATGGAGTCTTCTGTGCAGTGGGAGCTGTTTAGGTGCCTCAAAAAAACGCGAGTGAAGAAGGCGTTCATCTCGGTATCAGCAGGGAGATGGTGCTGTCAAAGGGTCCACGGTGGGGCGCTGTGCTGAGTCCGGAATGGTAATGCGAGATGGTCTCTTTATAAGCTCGTTGTCTGGATAGTTGTAAATCAAATCCAAAAATGTTTTTTACTTCTTGTTGAAAGTTAATGTTTTGTGTATGTTTTGGGAACACACTCTTACGTCCTGCATGGATAACTCCCCAGCCAAGATGAGAGAAAGATCCGGTTGGCTTCTGCTGGCCCGTGATGTGCTGTTAAAGTAATTCAGTGCTCACTCCTGTTGTTGAGGTTGGAGCGGGAGGAATGTCAACAGCCAAGCGAAGCATTAAGCTGATATGACCCTCAGTAATAAAACAGCAGCCTTAATAATCATAACGCCACCACGGTCGTGTTTTGCAGACCAACAACAGAATCGTGGCACCCAAGCATCACTATGTAAACACAAAGCCCCGCCTGCCGCGTGATTTACTCCTGTGAGACGAGGAATCTGTCAGCCCCGTCGATCAGCACTGTCAAGCTGGTCGAGCTAGATTGGGGCAGTCTTGAACGCTGTTGCTGAGCCATGTGCCTTTTCCCCCCTCATCTGGCTGGGGATGTTATCCATGCAGACTTAAAGAGTGTGTTCACGTGAACACAAAAACACAACAAGTCTCTTAACAGTCCTCTGAGTTGAGCATAGTAAATCGGAATGTAGTCTAGTTTTATTGTCCAAAAGAAGCGTACGTTAGCCAGTACAATGGTGGGGGATAGCTGGCTTGTGTGGGTTAGCCATTAGCCTAGCCCAGATACCTCTGTGCTTACCCTCTTCTGCTTCTCTCACTGCCGCTTGTGGCGCCTCCCGCTGTGGGCGAGACGCATCAAGTGGGGGTCCGCTTGATGGTGAAGGCCTCCGGAGCAGACCCGAAGATCACGGCGTGCGTTGAAGTTTTACTTTAAAAAAGTGGTTCTGCTGACATCGAGCATAATACTCACAAACTGTATGCGTGCGTAAAGACAGGTAGACACGATGAAGACGTACCAAAAACACTGGGTGAACTCACAAGACAAAAAACACGAAAACTCCCTTCTGAAGGGAGCGAGAGAAGCCGCTGCATGTGTTTATATAAACTAATACTTTTATTCAACAAGGTTGCATTAAATTAATTTACGTGACAGTAAAGATATTTATACGTATTACAAATTATTTCTATTTAAAATAAATGCTTTTTTTTTTTTTTTTACTTTGTATTCATCAAATAATCCTGAAAACAGTTAAAAGTATCACAGTTTCCACACAAATATTAAACAAAAAACAGTTTTACAGTATTGATAATAAGAGCCTATTAGTAATAATTAATCACAACTTATAACTGATAATTATTAGGCAGCAAAACAACATATGATAGAAACGAATAATTTCTGAAGAACCATGTGACATGGAGGGGGGAGACTGAAGTAATGATGCTGAAAATGCAGTTTGTAATTCACAGAAATAAATTACATTTTTGAAAATATCTTTTAACAGAAAAACCACTATTTTTAGTGTAATTATTTCAATATTAAATTATTTTCACTGTATTTTTGATCACATAAATTCAGCCTTCTTTCAAAAAATAAAAAATAAAACAGTCCGTAATTATTTCAAACATTTGCTGCCAGTGTATATAAAAATAATTGCTGTGAAAATAACCAAATAAAACCACTAATGCATGTGAAAATAACCAATAAAAAATTGTATTTTTATTATAGACCTAATATATGTCACTTTCCTAATCACGGCACTTGAAAGTGAGTCTTCAGATTTACAATGTTCAAGAGTAATTTTGAGAATGATATTTTCGGGCCTACATGTTTTTTTTCTTTTCTTCTTTCTTAGACACATAAACTACAGCAGAAAGCCATAGGTTAGAGATTTTCAAACATTCACTCTTATCTTATATTGTAACGAATAACGTAAAAGCCATTTGAGATATTCGAAAAAGGTCACAAGTAGTTTGCATCCCTGAAAATGAAAGTCTGTCGTTTTTTATCGTAAACACTTGGCAATATTGCTGAATTGTCTCATCATGTGTTTTGCTGCTTATCTTAACTCAGATCAATACCCCCTTCTTTTCACTTTGATTGGCTATTTCAAACATTTTGAATTGACCAGTGCTTTTTGAGCCGCTGCATTGTGCCAGAGTGCACAAAAATTAATTAAATTTTTGCTCACAATTGGCTATTCGTCTGGGCCGATGGATGATATAGGCTAAGTACATTTACTATAGTTCATTCTTTATATATATTTATGCAATGGGCTAGGCCCACATTGTACAGTGGCACACAGGAAAACTGTGAATCGTGCAAGCAATAAAAAAAAACCATCTTTGTGCTGTTGGCAATGTAAAACAATTATTTATATATATTAAAAAAAAAAAAAATGTAAGAAAAATGGCGCCGCCCCTCTGTCCATTTGCCAGATTTTGCCAGAAAAATGGTCATGGATATGTGGTAAAATAATATTGTGTACGCTATAAACCTTTTTAAACAAACTGTATCTGTTCAGAAAATGACCGTGAATGAAAACAGTAATTTTAAATTAATTTATGAGCAACGTAAATTTTTTTTTTTTTAAAAAAAAAAAATGCCAGTAGGGGCCCATCCACACCAAGAACAATAAACTAAAAACAAGAACTTGTGTTTGTATGTTCTCTTGCCATTTAAGTTCTCTTTTCATTTAAGAATCTGTAGAATATAAATGAAAAATAATGTTTTTTTTAGACTTAAAATTTCGTGTAACAAAGATTTAGTGTAGTTAATTTAAAACTCACTATTTCCATCAGTCTGGCCTAATCCAACTCAAGTCAACTAATCCACACCCTATGTAAACTGACTTTGAATGAAAGAAAATGTGTGGGAAAACTTTTTTTAACTAAGAGTAATGAATTAATTGTTTTAGTTGTGATAATACAGCAGAAATAGACATCAGGAAAAGATAAAAAAGCAAGAATTTAAACATAGATTATCACAATAACCACTATAAAAAGCCATAGTTGTCATTAACAATCATGACAGGAGAAGACTTTTTGCCATGGCCGGACTGATACAGGTACATGATCAACAGGAAGCATCTCCAATTGCTAGAGCAGAAGTTTCATTTTGTCATGTGTGTTTTGAGGAGGCAATCTGGAAATGAATTTGTAGTTTATATTTTGCTGAGTGGTCCACTGCGGTTGTCATCCGTGACAGAAAGCACAGCAGTGTTCTCTGCCGGAGCACAGCTCTCAGGTTTTCATGCCTCCCCTGTTTCTCTGTTGCTGTTTATGTTGCTTTAAAATGAAATCAGAATACATGTTGTGATGTAGAGCTATACATTTTTGATTTATTAAACAAAACTTATACAAAGGTAGTTAAAACCCTGGACCCCATACACTGTAGAAACCCGCTTTGTACAACCAGTCGTGCTCTATAAAACCCATGCATCTATATGCTTGCCTACAAAATGGATCAAGATAAGATGTCAATGTTGGTTACTTGAATTGGTCATCAAAATAATTCCTCTGTCAATGATACTGTGCGTGTATTTTAAAGGATGGCTGGAAAATTGTCATAAATTACTTTACCCTCAAGTTGTTCCAAACCTGTATGAATTTATTCTCTTTTTCTGCTAAACACAAAAATAAGATATTTCGAAGAAATGTGCCGTTAGCCATTAATTTCCATAGTATTTTGTCCAATGGTTGTCAACCTTCTTCAAAATATCTTCTTTTTGAGTTCGCAGAGAAGAAGAAAGAAACTAGAAGATCTATCCTTTTATAATAACTGTAATGGTATCTCCATATTGTTTACATCGCAGTTTTGACTTTGGACATGATCAAACATTACTTACTACAGACTTGATAATCCTAAACATCCTCTAAATATTCAGATTAACTTGATAAATATTCATAGGTCAGGCCTCTGTCTTTTGAGGCGATGGAACATACTGTTGTAGCCAATTGAGTAAATCTTGATGGATATCTTGGCCCACTTTGCAAAAACAGTTAAGTTAGCCATAAGGGATGCTTTCATGCAAGAAATACATTAATCAAAACACCATGCTTCATGCAATGGCATATTCCTGGATGCTTTGAACCCTCACCAAATTCTCAAAGGAAACCTAGGCAGACATAAGTTTTGTTTGTGCATTCTGTAAATAGTGCTCCATAAAGTTTCAGTAAGCTAGAGCTCTTTAGGAGTCATAATAGCTCCATTCTCAGCAGTGAATGAACAGCCTCAAAAGAAATACATGCACAAAAAAGGTGACCTCAAATATTAGTCCATTCACAGTCTGACTGAGTTTCTGTACAAGGAGAATTTCAAAATGTTTTTTTATAATGACGAGTCAAAGCATGAACTAAATTTATCACGCTACTCACTTCTTTTCCACTTTGGACTGCCTACTGAACAGATTTCATCTGTAGAAATATTCATTAATCAATGACAAGAAGCTAAAGCATTATGCTCTGATCTCTATCAAGCTCAGAGAAACAGCCATTGCCGATTTTGTACCATCTTTCAGGTTGGAAAGAGATCTAAATAGTCTTTAATGTCAGTTTTCAATCATCTGATGAATATTTCGTTCTGGATTTGATTTATTGAAAAGTTGAAAAGTAAGCAGATTATTAATTATGTTCAGATGTTTTGCATAAGGCATGTAGATCAATACATATCAAAGATCATTCCTTATATTCAGTCAGTAACGAATAGGCTCAAATAGTAATCCACTTATTTTAATTTACAGTAGCAATATGGTAAAAAGATAAAAAAAAAAAAAAAGATACTTTGATTGGAATTATTAATATCACGATATGTGTTTTCATGGAATGTATTGACTTGTGTATTTATGGGTTGGACTTAGTAAAGTATTAAGCCAACCACTTGACAAAAGAACCATAATTGCATTGCTATTCTGGTTCATCTCATCTAATTCATTATCTGCATGGAATAACAAGAAATAAATTACTACTTAAGTTCATAATTTTTGCTGAGTAGCTGATCCTAACAATTTGTGTTAAATTGGTTAACATATTATGAATGCATAATTCAGATCAGTATAAACAGGTCCCCCTGTCTTTTAAGTTTTCTAAAGTGTAAAAGAAGTAAAAATTCTGTTTAAAACAGTTTTGACGGAATTCTGCCCCCACGGCAGGGCTTTCTGTTCTGTACGTGTGCAAACGTGAAGCTAATGTATTCCTCCTTATCATTACACACACAACATAAAAAAAAAAACTTTAGGGAACAGCAAGAATTGACGTTTTAAGATCTTAAAATCAATCTTCAAGGGCTAGAATTTGATTTTGTTGAAACTTACAAATCTAATCTGGGTTTGTAGGCTGCATTTGTTGCAGGGAGGAATATGAGGTGAGCAAAAGAATGAACAATTTCAATTTTTGAATTCCTTGCTCACATCCCATCTGGGGAATGTCTCTCTCTTTCAAAGGCTCCAGGATCTGTGGATAATAGCTTCTATGAATGATGAGGCCTTTTGCATGCATTAGGACTTTATTCCTCCACCCTATTCATACAGTTTTCCCCCCGGGCAACGCTTGATCTCATGGACCATAAAGCCATCCATCCCAACACACGGGCTGATTCAACAGAACTTTCCCAAGAATACCACACAAATGGCGCCACCAAGAAGCACTCTGATGCTAATGGGAGGTCATTTCTGCTATTTTGCTGACATTCAGCCAAATTCTCTACAAAGAGCTGAAATTACAGTGGATGCTAAAAAAATAGGAAATGGATTTCCTAATACCATAAGCATGTGGTAATATGTCAACAGATAGGTGCTAGGGGAGTCAATACAGAATGTATTTATTAAAATTAGTGCAGAGTCATGCTTTTGTGCAGCCGTGAGCAAAATAACAAATAAATGAAAAGATAAGCACACTTCAGAAATCCTCAGTAAGCATTCAGAATTAAAACAGTTAACTGAAGAACTAATCAAAATGAATACCTTTGTGCCTCCAGTAAGGAAATAAGGGATTAGAGTTGAAATAGGTCAGTGCTGTTGACATGGTAGATTTCAGACTTTAAAAAGGTAATTTTAAACCAAGGTGCAGTAAAGCACACATTCAAACAAAGCCTTTCCCTATACATTTCAACAACATATACTGTACATAATCCTCACATGCTTCCAGATGAGTCAAAGATGTGTCCATTCCTCTTTATACTCTCTTTTTATTACCTTTTTTTCACACATCCAATTGGATCAGTGGCAACTCTTTTTATATGGATATATAAAACCACATATTTACTAAATAAACCAGTTGGTGAGGACTACTCAAATTATCCCAATCCTAAGGTAGCCCTGTATCACTGTGTAGGCATGTTTCAGGTTTATCCATAGGTCTATACTGTAGCTGAAGGGAAATGACATCAACAAATTTATTTTTGTCACAATACACAGTTCTGAATGGTTGTCTGAATGGATGGTGTAGTACGGTACCTACCACCAGGGCCATGCTAACAAGTGCAGATACTTTAGCACAATGGAATGAACCAGAACTTCGAGACAGTTTATTAGAAGTATTTTTTAACTTAATATGTTACAATGCTCACTGCACAAGATGGAAAAAAAAAAAAACAGTCAAACAAATGAGTAGCAATTAAATTCATCAAATAATATTAAAGGGGTCATCGAATGCCAATTTTCCACAAGTTGGATCACGAATGTTTTACACGAACATAAACGCATTTAGGTGATCAGGGGCGCATTCCCTTCAGAAACAAAGGTATTCCACGGCGTCTTCAGCAGCGCAGATGTTAGGAGTAAATGACAACTGCTATGTTCATTATTACATCCAACAACAAAACAACTCAATTGCTTAGGAGCACTCGAAACTATGGCAGACTTTGGCAGTGAAACAATGGCGGACTGATGACAGCTCACTCAAGGTGGGTCTAAGGTAAAGACGCCAGCCCAGTCTGTACTGAAACGCTACTGTCAGTCAAACACTCATTGGAGGGCCTGGGTCTGTGTGATATCACACAGACAGGCATCTGTGATCGGCTCGATTTGAGAAATGAGAAATGATTTAACGAGATTAAAAAAAAAACACTGGGTGGATCTTTATAGGGTGGTTGTGTACACACACTGCCAACACACATTTCAGATCAAACAGCTTGTAAAAGTGCATGTCGCATCTGATGACCCCTTTAATTAACATTATTAAATAACATAATTGAATATATTAATTTTCATTTTTCGGTACAGATCTTTCGGTTCGGTATGCATGTGTACGCATCAGTAAAAAAATTTCAGGAAATTTAGACATGCCATATTGGTGCTCTTTGATGTGGCGTGACATATCGCTGTATAGAAGCTTCTGTTCTAATTGCAGTGCAGAACACAAGTGAGCGCAATCATTCCTTCCTTTTTACTACTAGTTGTATGTGAAATAAACGTGAATGAACATCTCATGTAATCGCCAATCAGTGTTTCAATTCGTGAAAGATCGCCAATAAACCACTTGTAAACAAAATGTCACGTAGTATATTTCATTTACCTTGTAGTAGCCATCAATGTTCCCCAGCTTGTTATTTGCTAGAGAAATGAAGTCTAGAGAAGAGCATTTTGAGAAATTTTAGACTATGTACTTCATTTATAATTTTTTACTTCATCTGTTAGTGATGTCTTGATTTTATTTAATGTAAGCTTAAATAATTTTGTTTTATCAGTAAAGCAGTTAAGTGACAGCCACTCTGAAAATAAATATATTTAACAACAAAATAGAAATTGTATAATTTAGAAGTCAATTTAAAAACTGCATTGTACAATTTACATGTTGCATACACATTTTTAATATAATTATAGTTAAAAATAAATAGTAATGAGTGAATTTTAGGATCTGCTGTTAATTGTACCTTAAATAAACACTATAGTAATGTAAAGGGTTCCCTATAGTTTATAGGTAGATTTTTATCCATAGAAAATAATAATTGTAAACTGTAATTGTAATTGAATTTATTTACAGAAAATATTTTAAAAAGTCTAAAACATACATTGTGATTTACTATTATATATAAGTAGAATAATAAACATACATTCACAAGTAACATTTATAAATTCAAACTTTCCAACTATATTTTCATAAGATTCAGTCATCTCCAAAAAAAAAGCAATCCATATTTACTAATCAAATATCAAATACACACAAAGCTTTTTGAATCAAATTAACCAGAGAGGAATTATCATGATTAGAATGATGGTATCTGGCTTATCTCAGATATATTAAACAACATACAAAGAATGAAGCCTGCAGCACAATTCTGACTGCTACCAAGCCCAGCCGCATTTTCTCCATAAGTAAATAAGTCAAGCAAATCCTGAAAGGATTGGGCCATTATTAGGTACATTTTTTTTAAATGCCTCCAAGCTTTCAGTTCCAATTAATCTACTACAAAGTAAACTTTGAGTCATTAGGAACTGAGACTGTTAGTTAATAAAAGAGCAGAATGGACAGTGACAACACAGCATCTAGTGTTTCAGATATGCTTTTGTTTTTTAGAGCTGCATCTTGGCACCTGGATCATTGGGGCTACATATAAAGTCCACACAGTGTGTTTGAACACACTTTAGTCTGATTATTTCCAACCAAACAGTCAGCAGATCCTGAATTATCTCTAATTACATTATACTGTCACATTGTATTGCATGATGTGCAGGTGCACTCGATAATATAGCGGGTAAAGGGTCTACAGTTCAGTAGGCATTGGGGAGGGACTCCGACCAGCCCTTTCCGAGGAGCAGAATTGTGACTGCTTGACAGCTGTTGATGAGAACCATAAGGAGACTGTCAAGGCAATTAAATGCTACATTTAAACCCGCCTGTTAAATGATGGTATAAAATGGACAGTTCAGACTTTAACATTTTAAATGTGATGAGCCAAACATGAAGGCTTCTTTGACTTTAAATGAATTCTGTATTAAAATTGCAAGTGTCTTCATTGCTTATTGTTTAGCTACTGTTTGGACACACTTTTTCACTGCTCTGCGATTTGCTCTCTTGCTTTTTTTTATCTCCTATTCTTTTAACTACAGAAAATCAGAATAGTGCACAAACAACAAAGCTTTGGCACCAACACCTAAAACTAGAAACTTTTGGGACTGAAATTTTATTACAATTTTTCTTTTTTTTTCCAGACCTAGTTCGAGGGGGTCCACAGTTAAAAATCGTGTTCTGCAGGGGGTAAAATACATGTTTTTATACAAAAACCACCCGCTAAAATGCACATTCCAGGGGAATAAATATCATGTTATTGGAGTCGCTTCAACACGTGGACATGAAAAACAACCATCTTCAACACACACAAATTAAACATTCTGTCCCGTGCAACCCCGCACCACACAACACTGGTCTCAATCGCAAAATCCTTCCAGTGCACTGGAACGTATACTGGAATAAACAGCAAAAATTAAGGAGCACTTATGCTCACTCTACTCCCTTGCTGGGAATTATGTCACTTTTCTGAAGTGGTAAACAAACCGCATGAGCCAACTCAATAAATATAACATTTATAATTAATAATCAGCTGATACATGTTGAAAGGACATTTATCAGAATGTGTTTAAAAAAAATAAAAATAATATCAAAGAGAAAGTGATGCCAAAAGTAACCTGCTCTGTCTGCTGGCACAGTGTCCTCTTTGCTCTGCGATGCATTTTTCACTGTGTAAGAACATATGATGTGTGTCGTTGGAGCCATAGATATGTATACACTCTTCAAAATCTCTACTCTACAAAAGCTGTCATTGGGGCGGTACCTTTTCAAAAAGTACACTTTTGTACCCAGGGACATCTTTTGTACCTTTTTTTCTGAGAGTGTAGATGCCACATTTGACCGCTCCAGGGGCCTCATTTATAAAGTGTGCGTATTCTCAGATTTGATCATAGAGTGTGTGTACGCTTAAATTCACACTAACACTCATATTTGTAAAAACTGCCTTCAACATGGGAAGTGCATTTACATTTGAAAATGTAAGCTGTTCTTGCAGCTCGCTGTTCTAAATTGAAGGATTTGGACGATGACTGGTGATCTTTTATATGGTAATGACATTAATTATGAGTCATTTACAAGGCAGAGAGCTGAAACCTTTCAGTTGCATGCAAGTTCAAGATAATTTGTGATTCATAGATTTCAGATCTGAAAGAGAGGTTTATGTATGTTTTCTGTGCGTAGGTTCATTCTATGAATCACACGTAGACATATTTGAGAGATGATCATAAGATCAAATTTAAGATGGTTTCTGTGCAACATTTTATAAATGAGGTCCCAGATACATTGACATGTCTGCCATCTTGGAACGGTCTATGTTATCACTCACGATAACAATCAACGAGTTTCAAGATGCAACAACACTATGCAGCATTTGGTTATAAAAACCGCCTAAATTTAAATTCCTGAAGAAACTGGATAACCTTTCACATGTAAAAATATGTTGGTTTGTGCTTTTAATATAAATTTAACTCAATATTACAGGTTTTTAAACTAAAGTACCTTTTAAATGCCTTTTTAGCTAATGGCTTTGTCTTGTATTGTGTTAATTTAGCAAAAGCATCTTCTGAAGTCTACTGACGTTATAAATATGCATACATGTGTATAACCACAGCTGCAGTGCAGATGCACTGGCAACTTATTCTCAAGTGTTCATGGACCATCTTTGACCACTCAGATATGGTGGTCTGGCTTAAGTATAGTGGCCCACAGAAAGAGTTGCTAATAGGGCATCTATCTATACATATCTAAGGTTAGAGCTAGAGCACCATGGGGGGGGGGGGTTTAATTCATCTATAAACCAACTCAGAACAGTGATGTCGTCAGCCAGCTCAGTTCAGTTCTCATTAAACATTTCCCAAGCAAAACAACCAAATAAAACCCCAACTAAGCAAGCCAAAAGGCAACAGTGGCAAGGAACCCAACGGCGACAGAAATTAAGAAAAATCCTTGAAAGAAACAAGGTTCAGTCAGGGGTCCATTTCTCCTGGTTAGGCAAACCAGCATGGTGTGGTTTAATTCCATGTATCACTAGTCAGAGTTGTGGTCTGATATCTTTCTAAATATTTCATCCAGTTCCTTAAGCTTGAACAATAAATGTCACATATTAAACTTCTATATGGGCCTCATTCCAGAGACAAGACAACACAGCTGCCAATATTCAGACGAAATACCTCCATCTGGTTCAGAAACTTCTTTCTGCACAAACTACCAAAAACTTCTTTAAAAGATTGCAGTTCTTAAAACAAAGTTACTCGCAGTCCTGCCAGAACTGCCATAACACACAGGAGAGCTTCATCATGGACCCCCTCAGGATACAGCTGGTGAGTCCTGTGAATCTAGTGCTCCTTGACAGGTTATTCTGAGTATAGAGAAACAAACAGTAACTGATGACCACACTAACTGATGGCATAAACAAGGAGTGAGACCTAATGGTGCTTAAGACTCCAGATAATCACAAGCATCACATATTACTGCACCAGCAATCTCTACCCCACATACAGCTTTGACTTGACTTGCCAACACGGGTATCCTAACACCCCTGTACATCTGGGTAAGAGATTTCTAGCATTAATAAATGTGGGTGAAGAACCCCCAAGCATGATCAGGCAAAGGTCACCTCGGTCAGAAGCTAATATTGCAGTTAGCAGGCCAAACATCTCAGAGCAATGCGAGTCCAGCACTCTGATTGTAAGTGACAACTGCATGCTGCTTTCCTCAAGAAACTGTTTCTGATGTAAATGGAACTCTGGAACTTCAGAACCTTCTCAAGAAGCACACGGCTTGCACCGCGGTATTATACATATGGGGAAGAGTGCTATTCGCAAAGAGCAGTAGATTCTGAGGGATTTTCTATAAACTCTCTGACCCATTTGGAAGCCTGGAAATTCAGTTGTTCATCAGTGGACCACTTCCCCCAACAAGAGGGGAAAAACTTAGAAGACAATGCAACATGAGAGGAATGAATGTCTGACATTTTCTGGACTTAAAGTAACTTTTTAAATCAGATGGCCTCCACCCAAACAAAGTTGGTTCAAGAGCTAAAGGACAGAATATCTAGCTTCTCCCTCCTGAAATCCAGCTTCCAGCAGTATAGCCACTGCACTCAAACAAAAAATGGCCACAAGCACACAGCTGGTTGAGGTGTCTTAATGACCACAGGACTTTACATCGGACACCTGAATGGACATTTGATTGATGCCATGTAACAAGGGAAGATAATAACAGCAAAGCAGCTACCAACAACCACTGCTTACACAGACACAATCCGCAGCTGATCCCTGCCCACAGAGGAGACTGTTACATGAACTAGAAATGCCAAAGAAATTCCTGACACCAAGGATGCCTTTTGGGAAGAAAGCCAGGGAACATTTCTTTCGCCTCCGTCGACCCCAGAGCCACAGTCACACACAGCAGGGACCTGTTTTCCCTCCTCAAGCATCTCCACTTTTGAGTTCTAAAAGCACAAATAGAGAAACTGGTTGTATGTTGGAAACAAACTCTCCCATCTTTTGCTGCAAGACCCCGATTGCCAGAATTATCAAATAAAAGCGATTTAACTCCTCAACCACTAAGGGTAGGGTTGCATTCTTACAACGATGAGATCTCTCTGGCTCTACCACAACACCAGGCCCAATCATTCTCCACCATGTAAACAGCAAAACTGATAACAGCTCTCAGTGATTATGTGTGAGCTCTCGCAAATGTACCAGGTCGACTCTTTCTCAAATGTTACAGGAACAAGTGGGAACCCAGTGTTCCTAGCTTTCTCAATATCTGTTTTGTTTAAGTGAGAAAATGTTAAAGCCTTTTATTACACTGCACGCTTTAGCATCCTATACGATCCTCGTGGTCCAACACTGTGCGACAGGGAGTATTGGGGTACGACATGCATGTAGACTGTACGATGATGACACCCCTCTTGACTCGTAGGCTACGACGCACATTTCTATAGAAGAATAAAAAGTCATTAGCATGCGCTAGTGCTAAACAAAAGAGCATACTGAATCCCCACGTTGACAGTTGTAGTTTTTATGTGTGCTGAAAAAAGTGAAAAGCGCGAAAGAGGAAGGGACTTAGCGCTGAGGTGGTCAGCAGTTAATTTTTAGCACCATTCACATTGATTGCATGTCCATTTTTATGGTTTGGTCAAAACGTGGGTCTCGCTAACTGGAAACCCACTGTGCGATGATCATGCTGAATTTTGACACTGCCAGAAATTATAGTAAGCTATCTTTGGTATTGCAAAGATCTGCGACAATGGTTGTCTGTGAACATCTCTAACTGTTACGACATAGGACCAACGATTAGAACAGCCACAATTCACAGAAAGAAATCGGCAGACGGCACAATGGTTCACGACTGCCCATCTTTTCATCTGGGAAAGCTGACAAATTGTACAGTGTTGTCTCGGCTTTAGGCAGGAATCTCCAACCCTGATCCTGGATGGCCCCTAACATCCTGACAGACTTCCGCTCCAGGTACACCTGTTCTGTAATTATCAAGTAATCCAGAAAACATGGATTAGCTGGTTTCAGGTCGTGTTTGATTGGGTATTGGCAGCTGAATCCCTGATGTGCAGAATAATAGCTGTCCGGGAGCAGGGTTGGAGAGGCATTGGTCTCACGCCTTTATCACATGTATCTAGCAACCCCATCTACATATACTACTATTAAAACCAAGATTACTGTTACGTTAGCGTTGTAAACATCCACGCAGACTCGTAATACAAATAAGTCACTTTATAGTCCAATGGACATCATTCAAACACAAACAATATGGATTTCTGTTGTCTTACAGTAAAAATTGGCAAGATGACAGCTTGCAATGAAAGATTCTGCCATGAGAAACAAGGGCCCCTCCTTAGTCTGAAGTCTGAAGAGCTATTGAAGAGGTGGAGGCCTGAGCTGCTCTATTTAAAAGCTGACTATAAATGCAAGAAAGTGTCATTTGTTGAATAAATGTCCTTTGAGTATGTGATTAACAGCATTAAATTGGTCGCTCCATGATCTATGCCAAAAAAACAACATACTGTAAATGACATCAAGCATATCTGCAGACCATCTGTTGCTTTTCTCCTTGAGTCCTTTGATTCAAAAGTAAAAAAATGTTCATGATGACCATCCCTTTACACCCAAACTAACTGCTGGTACCATGAAGTACAACTGCCAGTACAATGAAGGACAATCGGTAGATTTGCAGTATAATGAAGTATATAAACTGCAGTTCATTATGGTTTCCCACAGCAGTAAAGGGGCAGTCCAATGGAAAGGAAACTCTAGATTTGCCGTATAATGGAAGTACAGATACCAAGGAATAACTGACAGTTTCAGCGCAACGGCTTAAAATGAACGTAAGATTTTCGATGCAAACTTCTAAGTCTGTCTGATACATTTATTTACTATTATTTTTTTATGGCATTTTTAAAAGCAAGCTCCTATGATTAGGTCAGTAATTTCACTTTACCGGCACAAAAGAGGTTCTTTTCATTGCCATTAAAGGGGTTAGCATAGGCCCTGTACTGCAGTTTGCTGTATGAACAAAGTGTAAAAACATTTGGTTTGCAAACACTGTTTTTAAACAAATAAGGTGCGTTTTCCAGCAGTGTTTACTTTGTAATTTTGTTTGTTTAGTTAGCAGTTAAAATCTTTATCTGCATGCTAAAAGTGATAAAATAGCCTACGTTTGGTTCTGACAATGATCACTTAATATGCGGTGAACTAACTCACAACATAAGACCACAAAAGACATATTAACAATACACCTATTACACCGCCAAGACTGTTCACTAACGCGGGGTAGGAGGAATGAAAGAGGGAAGAAAAAGTTGCGGAAGAAGGGAGTAGAGGTTCATCAGGTGAGTGGGTAGCGGTGACTTTTGTCGAGTCATCCAGTTTAGCGGGGTGAGTATAAACGTCTTAATGTTCTCTAATATCTTTATTTATCATTTTAGGAGAGATGTTAAAAAAGACTTCACGGTATCTCATTCAGGCCCATGGAGATGAGAGGTAAATTGAGAGGGAAAATGTCGCTTCTGTTTATGATTCTGGTAGCGAGATGCGGGTCAGTGCTATGAGGTGCTGATGATAGCACAGATTGAAGTCCGGATAGAAAAAACAAACACTGTTTATAATGACTGTTTTTACTACACATTTACTATAGTTCAACAAGTATACTGATATTATAAACCTTTCAATCGAATTAATAAAACAGTCAACAAGACGTCAGATCAACTAGTGGACATTAACCAAGATGCATAAGTATGCTATGGCTTTAAGCAATTGGTATAAGCAGATCCTGTAGGCAAATTAGTCATGTCATTTGCCAGCTCACAGTTCGATTCTCATTCCAAGGGCATCCGTGACATCATTTATAATACTGGATGAATGAACAAAATTGCACTGAATATACTGTTTATTTGCTTGTTTGTTTCTAGTGGAGATTGTCAAACCCGATTGAAAAGTGTTCAGCGTAACCCTCTTTGCAGGCAGAGGGGAAGCATTAGGACGAGAGTGAGAAGGGTGAACGTGATTTCAGCAAGTACAAACATGTTCCTGGATCAACATCCTTGTTGATCCTGGAACAACCTTTCCAATCAACAAAATCAGAAATTGAGAGATAGCTTTTTTAGGAAATATCTGTTTTAGGCTTTACTATCAAGATAAAGTGCTGCTTACACCCCTTGTTAAAGCTATCATTTTACACTGATTTTAGGAATAAATTATGGGTAGGGTTATGGTTTAGGGGAGGGATTAGGTTAAGTCTATATTTTTTAGACAGTAATGGTGATCCAGGATCAACAAAAGATGTTGATCCAGGAACATGTCTTACTTGGCAAAATCCACGGGCGACCAGAGAAGAGAGAGACATTGAAAGGCACTAGGCAGCCTCGCTGGTGAGACTGTATTTCTGGGAAAGCCTTTAAGGTCACTCCCATGCGTAGTTAGGCCACAATGTAAACTTTGATTTAGATAGTATTTAAAGAGATTCATAACTCCAGCTAATTGCAGCCTACAGTCTTGTTATTTCATACTAAAATGTGATGCTTTATGCAACCAGGAATCAAGTCAGACACCGTTCATTTTTTTTGTTTTTTTTATTGTTTCATCTCGTAGTACTGATGGTGGTTGTGGTTCCTTACCACTGTTGACTTTTGGCTTGCTTTTAGAGAACACATAATACTCCAGCAATAGTAAATTTTTATGTTGGACACGTCCACTGACACTATTGGCTGAGGGATGCTGAAGCTGAGCTAGATGAAGCAGCACCATCTGCAGTTTTTGCTTTAGATGATGTCAAGCACTGATTTTCAACTGAACAAAAATGACCATACATTTTTTACTGTTGTGAGCTGCTTCACTGAAGAGATAAGTGGGAATTTGTCGCTAGCTGCATCATTATTTTCTTTTTTATCAACTTGTTTAAGAAGTTATAACAAGTATATATACTGACATAGCGAGATTACTGGATAAACACAAAAACCAGGATGTTTTTTCTCACAGCACCTGCGTTACACCAGCATTTAGGCGAATGATCATCAAGCTGTCCAGCGTGGTTTTTGTGTTTTCGAGATTGGAATCTTGATTCTACTCTGATTTTGACTGAAGAGGTGTGCATTCAAAAACACAATCGAGTCTCCAGATAATTACAATCAGTTCAAGCACCATTCTAATTTAATGTGCGGCTGTTACTGTAGCACACGACGAAAACAGTCAGGAACGCTAGATCTAATGATCTGAACCAAACAAACTAATGAAAATTAAAACTTAGTTCTTACCCTTCCGTCAAACTGTACTGCCACAAACATTAAAGGGTTCGTTCACTCAAAATTTAAATTCTGTCATTAATACTCACCCTCATGTCTGTTATACCAACCCAGATACCGTAGTTCTCCTCAAAACACAGAATTATAGATATTTGATGAAATACGCTGCGAGAACATTTCTGACCCCTCTATATGCAACAACAGCAGCACGGGCAACTCCACATTACAATTTAAGTTCTGGAACAGTAGGAAAGACATTGTGAAAGTAATCCATGCGACTCCAGTGGTTTAACCTCAATTTTGTCTTTTGTTGCATGAACACAACACTCATGCGTTGTGATGCTATCGTGAATACACATTACAGATCAATATTTTTGTAAATAAGTGGTAAATTAGTTTTTTTGGACACAAACACTCGCGTCGCTTCATAAAATTGAGTCAAAACAACTGGAGTCACATTAATTACTTTAATGATGTCTTTTCTACCATTCTGGAACTTAAATGTGAGGGTGCATTGCTGTCCGCGGGTTCAGAAGCTCGCTGATTTCTTAAATATCTTTGTTTGTGTCCTAAGAGAATGAAGGTCTTACGGGTGTGAACCACACACAGGGGAACTAATTATGTAGAATGTGTATTTTTTGGTAGCTATATCTCTTTAAGGGCAGCTTGGACCTTACCTATTTAACCTAGCTTTAACAGGTGTGTATTACACAATTTAATCGACTTCAATGGAGGCAAACAGTTTCATCATGTCAGGGTGGTTTCTTTTGTTGCCTCCACACTAAATCTTAAAATTAAGTAATGCACACCTAGCCTAGATTAGCCCTGATTGTGTGAATGAGGTTAATTAAAATTTTTAATTATTATTATTATTATTTTTTTTTTTTAACACGTAAGGATTAGAATTTTGAATGAAAAACCAAAGGAGAAAGAGGGGGGCCAATAATTGTGGAGGAAAATATTTAAACATGATTATGTCATCTGCTTTTTCACCAGAAATGCATGTTATTTGTGCCGGAGTAGTTTCATGGACGATCAGTGGAAGGGTCGAAAGCTCTAAGATTTCATTATAAGACCTTCATTTGTGTTATGAAGATGAACAAAAGACTTGCGGGTTTGGAACGACATGAGGGTGAGTAACTCTTGACAGATTTGGGTGAACCAACCTTTTAATATGTATTTTACCTGGAGTGTTCAAAGACATTGAATATGTTCACATGGCAATTTCATAATTCCGATTTCTAACCTGATGAAGACAACTCTGATTAAGAACTACCATGTAAACACCGATTTCTTGTTACTTAATCAGGCTTAAAGGGTATCCAACCTCAACTGAAATTTTGTCATTAATCACGTTCCCCCATGTCGTTCCAAACCCGTAAAAGCTTTGTTCGTCTCAGAACACAATTTTAGATATTTTGGATGAAAACAAGAGGGCCTGTGACTGTCCCAAGACTGGCAGTAATAACAGTGTCGTCCATAAAGGTATGAAAGTAGGTAGTCAAGAGCCTCCATCTCTGCCATCAGATGTGCAATCTAGGTTATATGAAGTGGCGAGAACATTTTTTTTGTAGCCGAGAAGAAAACAAAAAATGACTTTATTCAACAATTGCTGTCAACAATATCTGTGTCTCTCCCATATAACTGTATACTGCGTATATTCTTCTGTATCATCCACCACAAGGATCGCTGTTTCTACATGCATTTAGCTTTGATTTGAAAAGAAAACAGCATCCTTTTCACAAACACTTGGTGACATCACAATTCAAGATTTATTTTAAGCATACTAAATATGCTTGTAGTGAAAAGTGTAACTGAAACCTGTTATTTTAAGTTTAAAGAAAAGTAAAATCATTTATTGTTGCATTGCTGTTTGAGACAATCACTGTTGTTTTGTACCTTAATTCATTATATTGCAAATGTGTGTAAATAAAACATATTTTAAATATTCTGGTTGCATTTCAGTGTTACTGTACAGAATTTTACATGTACATTTACATGTAGCTTAAGTAGCTTCGAAAGAGATGGGTTTTCAGCTGTCGCTTGAAAATTGTCAGGGATTAGGGTATGGGTGGGAAGATCATTCCACCAGCCAGGAATGGTGAACGAGAATGTTCTGGAAAGTGATTTTGAGCCTCTCTGTGATGGTACCATGAGGCGTCGCTCACTTGCAGGTCTCAGACTTCTGAAGGGGATGTAGATTCGTAGTAGTGAATGGAAGTAGGCAGGTGCTTTATAAAACTAGTGTTTTATATGCAAGCATCAATGTCTTGAACTTGATGCGAGCCACAACCGGAATCCAGTGTAAGGAGATAAAAAGAGGTGTAACATGGGCTCTTCTGGGCTCGGTGAAGACCGGTCATGCTGCTGCATTCTGAATAATTTGTAGAGGTTTGACTGTGCTTGATGGAAGTCCACACTAGAAATGACAAGGGCCCAGACAAGAAGTTGTGCTGCATGCTCTGTTAGAAAGGGTCTGATCTTTCTGATGTTGTGCAATGCAAACTTGCAAGATTAAGCAGTCTTTGCAATGTGGTATTTGAAGGTCAGATGGTTATCAAATGTTACACCAAGATTTCTGACTGAAGTTGATGGGGTAATTGTAGAAGAACCTAGCTGGATGGTGAGATCATACTGTAGAGTTGGAATGGCAGGGAAGAAAAGAATCTCAGTCTTTGCCAGGTTGAGCTGTAGGTGATATTCTTTCATCCATGCCGAGATATACTGAGATATGTGCAGCTACCGTTGGATTATCTGGTTGAAATGAAAGATAGCGTTGTGTGTCATCACATAGCATGGTAGAGAAGCCTGTGCCTGTATGATGGTACCCAGTGATGTTTGTGTATGTGGAGAAGAGAGGGGTCCAAGGAACTGCCTGAGGAAACCCCATGACAATTTGTGTGCTTTGGATAACTTTTCTCCCCAAGGGCCACCCTGGAAAGAAAGGGGGGGGACCAAACCAAGTTTGAGAATAGGGGAAATTTTCAATTCAGCGGAAGGGTGGAATTTTCCCTGTGGATGCCAGTTGATGGAGTGGAGGGCGGGCAGGGGGACAGGAGGGATATGGATGAATTGGGAACCTCAAGTTGTCAAAAACAAAGCACAGATTAGGATTTCTAGGTTAGGGAATTCAAGGGAACGGATTTGATTTTGGGGACTTTTTCAAGGCTTTGCAAATACGCCAGGGGGGGGCCTTCAATGGGACTGGACAGTAGAGCCGGTCTCAGTTGAATGGGCCACCTTTCCTGAAAACTGTTCTGGTTTAGCGTTCCCCAGTTTTTTATTGTTCTGTGGGGAAGGAGGGAAAAACAAGAGAAGGGATGTGTCAATCTGTCTGTTGTGAGTGTGGTAAGAGTGTTTTGGGAGGAGACAGGCCTGCTTGAATGCAGTAGGGAAGGTGAGGAGAGACGTGTTGATAATGTGTGTGAGTGCTGAGCCAAAGTGTAGAAGGTGCTTGGTGGAGGTGTGAGGGATTGGGTCTACAGGGGCATGTGTTGGAAAGAAGGGTGGCTGAAGGAGAACAGGCTCTTCTGCACTCCAGTAAGGGTGATAGAAGGAGAAGATGGGAGTTTAGTGGTTGGTGTAGTTGGTTTGGGGTTCCTGTGTGTGTTTGGCTGAAAATTGGCTACTGATTGTTTTTCCTGAACATCAGTGAAGAATGTAGTAGAAATCATCTACTCTGTTATAAGAAGTGGTGGGGAGGAGGTGGTGGAGAGGGACGCTGAGGAAAGGAATTAAAATGTTTTGAAGAGGTAAAGTGTATCTGGGGCACTGTTGATCTTGTTGTGGAAGTATGAAGATTTGGCAGTATGGACTTCAGTAGAGAAAGATGAAAGCAAAGACTGATACATACTCAGTTCTGACGGATCTTTTGATTTGCACCATTTTCTCTCTGCTTCCCTAAGTTTGGTCCGATGCTCACGAAGAACATCGGATAACCAGTGGTTACATTTTATTTACACTAAATGTAAATGTACTACAGCTCTACTGCAGTTGTATTTCAATAGTACTTCAAATGTATTGTATGTAACAAAAACTGCAGTATTACGTTCTTAAAAACTGCAGTAATATTTTGTAAGGGATTGCTCTAGTGAAAGCACAAAAACAAATCTAAGAAAAGAAAATGCTGAAAAGATGAGCGCATGTGGTGGAAAACAAAACTTGTACTCCATTAAGTTCTATAAAGTCAACCTTCATGCTTTCAATGTGTAACTAGGCACTGCTATACAGGCCTTTTTAAACATAAACAATGCCTGCACTCTTTTTGCTACTGTAGAGAGACTAACAACCCCGTCCCACCAAGTAACATTCTCAGTGAACTGCTCTCTGAAACCAAATGCAATGAGTTTGCTTCAGGCAACTGATGGTAAAGTCTTCTTACCATCTTTAAACATCAACCTACTCCCCTGACACACTCCAAACATCTTTCTTCAAAAGTGTACACTGTTTATAAGTAGCTGTGGGTAAATGCCTCACTACTACATTTATAGGGTAGTTTTCGTTAAAAAAACAACCATTCTGACTGATGAATCCAAAACATGCGTTACAGCGAACTCTAACAAAATGATCAAGTTTGGATGTGTGTGTTTATATGTCATAGTTTCAAATCAGATTTTAATACAAAATCTTTTGACAAGATCACACTGGCACGAATATACAGAGTTTCCGCTGTTTTTTGCATAATAACCATATCCTCCTTTTCTTTGTTTTAAAAAGCAGCTCTTAAAATGTTATCTATTTCGGGTACTAATTAGGAGACCAAGACAAGCACGCGGAATATTTGTGTAGTGGTTTGCTTGATCTGTCCAAGTATTAAAAACTTTCATTCCCGTCACCCTAAATAGTAAGACATCTGTAAATGAGAGTTCAAAGCGCAAAGCACTTGTGGTAACAACGTTATCCTGTACCTCTTTATAAGATGAGTGGAAGGAATTTAAGATTATGAATATGAGTAGCCATTAATAATATATTCACAACCAGCAACATTAAGCTTAGTTTCCAATTTGTCATGCAGCGCCAGTACAACAACCATTTCAAGCCGATCTAAGTGTGATACATGGTCCCATTGAACAGATTAGAAAAGGTTTAGTTCACAACCTCCTCAACCCGTTTTCTTGAAAATTCAATTGGTTTGGGGTATCTTTTATTCTGATTGAGGCATTTACAATCATTCAGAATGGACTTTTAAATTGCTTGGTATTTGGAATACAAGGCTCCATGTAAACATATCTACTGAGTCCGCTTTCAGCATATTTTGTACACCTACAGCTGAACCAAATGTCTATCAGCAAAACATTAAATAAAAGTTTTCTAAAAGTTGTAAAAAACACATATTGCTCATATTCCTGTAGGCTGGCAATAAATTCATAAGATTAATTACTGTCGATGAATTTTCCTTGAGAATGATATTACGAGTTTAGATTAAATTATACCACTAATGTTTTAGCCCACACGGGACTAAAACCTTTGACTCGATTTCAATCGCACCACACTGGACGAACTGTATCCACTCAGAGCAAAGTTCAACGCCTTCTGCCAAGCTCACTAGAGCAGATGCTGTTACTCTAGTCGCACGAGCATTAAAGGACTCATGAAACCCCAGACTACTTTTTCTGAGATTTAATGAGAGGTGTTTGTGTTGCAACATAATAAAAGACAATGTTAGCATCTGATAATTATAACTGGTTAATTTTAAGCTTTTTGCGCTATTTTAGTCTTCCAAGTTTAAAATCACAATTTTGACATGGCAATGGACTATAGTACATCGGACATGACGATCAGTGTCTCATTAACCGGTCCTGAACACCTCCAAAAAACTGCTCACACCATTCACACCTCCTGCAACCCCCCCTCTCCCCACACCTGCAATTCAGATCAGCTGAAGAGGAGGTGAGCCAGGTCTTCCAGAAGCAGAGAAAAGAAAAAATCACCAGGCCCAGATTGTGTTAAACCAGCCTGTCTGAAATCCTGTGCTGGCCAGCTGGCCCCCATCTTCACACAGATCTTCAACAGATCACTGAAGCTGTGCGAAGTCCCTTCATGCTTCAAACGCTCCACCATCATCCCCATCCCACAAAAATCCAAAATTACAGTGGACTAAATGACTACAGGCCTGTGGCTCTAACGCCTGTGGTTATGTAGTCATTGTGAAAAACTGGTGCTGGCCCCCCTTAAGGACATCACTGGGACCCTTACTGATCCTCTTCCTTTGCCTACAGAGCAAAACAGGTCTGTGGATCTATGCAGTAAACATTGGACTGCATTATGTTTCTGCAACATCTAGACAGACCATGGACTCATATGTGAGATCCTGTTTGTGGACTTCAGCTCAGCCTTAACACTATCATCCCAAACCTTCTCCTGCCTAAACTAACCTCAGCTCTCCAGGTCCGAACCTCCTCTGTTGTCAGTGGATCAACAGCTTCCTGATAGACAGGCAGCAGCTAGTGAGGCTGGGAAAAATACACATCCAGTACCCAGATAATCAGCACTGGAGCCTCAGTGCCAGCGCTCTCCCCACTGCTTTCTTCTCTCTCTACAGCACCAACGACTGCACATCTAATGGATCCCTCTGGTCAAGCTGCCTGAAGGTTTGCTGACGCACCACCACACTCATCGGGCCCTCATACAGGATGTGACGAGTCTGCTTACAGACAGGAAGTAAAAGAGCTCGGCAGTCTGGTGCAGTCTCAACAACCTGGAGCTCAACACACTCAAAAACAGTGGAGATGATAGTGGACTTCAGGAGAAACCCCCCTGCTCTCCCCCCACTCACCACCACATGAACAGCACTCTGTGACTGCAGTGGAGCTCATTCAGGTTCCTGGGCCCCACAATCAGTCAGGACTTGAAGTGGACATTCCACATCGAAATTCAACCTACCACAAGAGCTGGTGAAACAGTTCTACTGTGCCATCATTGAACTGGCCCTTCTGCACTTTTGGTAACTGGTCAAGGTCTAGCTCAGCTACCAACTCTGACCTTGCTCAGAAGACTACAGAGGGTAGTCCAGACTGCTGAGCGATCATCGGTACAACCCCTCCCTTTTATTCAAGAACTGTACTTATCCAGCTGTGAGCAAAAAGGGCTGGCAAATCACCCTGGACCCCTCACATCCAGCACGCTTCCTCTTTGAACTGTTACATCTGGTCGACGCTACAGACCTCTGAGCGCCAGTAGAACGACCAGACACAGGAACAGCTTCTTTCCCTCAGGCAATCCATCTAATGAACACTTCGATTTTATAACTGTGGAACACACAACACTGCTACACACATATACACTTATTTATCTAACACACATACTTAGTCTACACTTCAAATTTGCACATAATATACCTGTACATAGAAATTGCCTATTGTAATATACCTGCAAATACAATTGTCAATTTGTATATTGATATGTATGTACTCTTATTATGGTATTACCTTACCTACTTATGTGTATTTTTTATTTCCTTTATTATGTTTTTGTGTTCTGGGGTCCGCTGTCATTCGTTTGCACTGCGGAAGCTTCTGTCGAACAAAAACAATTCCCTTATGTGTAAACTAACCGGCAATAAGCTCATTCTGGTCTGAAAAAAAATTCATTATTATTCATGATACTGCGTGTTTCTTATGAAAGCCGCGTACTTATTCACAACAGCATGTGTTGATTTCCTAGCCAGCCGTGACCGCCACATAACTGAGAGAAACGATCATGGATCGAAAGGAGTGGTGTTTTTTTTGTCTTTGTTAATACGAGTTTGCACAAATTTATTCATTCACTTGTATCTGAGAGGATTACCAAACAAAATTCTGAGTTTTTACCGATTCATTTAATTCTACCCCACTTAAAGTAACATTAAAACCAAACATGTCTTTCGGACATGCAAATGTGATGCCGCTTCTAGTGTAAAAACAGGAAAATGGGGAATGGGCCGTAAATGGTCAAATACATGATATCCAATCAGCTTACCTAATCTTTTGTGGTAAGAAGCTGATTCCATCCCACATGCAGACGTGAATGTGATAGGATGCCTGCATGAATATGCTACTTTGACAAATCGCACTATTGTTCAATGTATCTTTAAGTAGATCTTCACTTATAGGCAGCATATGAACAGAAGATTTACACGCACTGTACACTGAGATCGATTTTAAACTCTCTTTGATACAGACATACCCGATGTCCGACTTATTTTTTTTATATGTTTTAACAATAACGAGCAAGAATGCAAAATTCCCTGAATATCCAAGCGATGGCAAATGTGACATTAATTTTTACAACAGCTCAACAGCAACCAAAAACAGGTAATATTAAGTGAAGCCACTTTTACATTTTAAATATAGCCTACATTGTAAAGAATAGTGTCATGTTTGTTATCTTTTGCAACAAATCCTATCATCTGGTGTGAGTCCCTCCAACACACATGTGTTAGTTTCGATTGCTGGGAACATGCTTTAACGATTCCAGAGTCAGTGATTTCACCACAGGCCCGTTCTTCGTCCTGAATGAATATAGGGATGAATGAAATTAATGAATGAAGAGGAATGATGCGAATGCCGGCTCATAGACAGTGACTTGCCACCACCTGTTGGTGGTTTTATTTCTACAAGTCCACGAGGTCTATAGTCTACAGTCAGGACTTATCACTTCGATTTTGCCATCATAGTGCTTTAATTTATTATATTAAGAATAACACTTATAGTAACATGTGAAAAGATGACCATAAAACATGACATAAGAGAATGTCGAAAAATCAACCATGTAAATTCAGTTTAGGGGGGCCGAATATATGTACCTTCAATCTAAAATGTGGTCAATGCGTCTAAGTGGACAAAGGTTACTCAGACATAATCTTAAATGCCCCAGGTGCTTATATAAATGCCACAGAATACACTTAAAAAGTGATCATAGCGGCACCAGCACATTCATATAAATGTTTTCAATGCAGAGTGCAAATGGAGTCATTTATTTTGTGTTTTTAAAACTCGATGGGAGTGAAATTAAACTGTCCTCTTACCCGAAGCTGTGTGTGTTTGTCTGTCGCCCCTCTTCCGCTCTTCCCCACTCTTATCCCGCAGTGCACCACACCCACTTTTTAGTTATTTTTTAAAACTGTGGTGAGAACCTAACCATGCTAAAACTGGGCAGGTTTCATGGACCCCTAAGCAGCAATGTGAGATCCAGTGTGAAGTGCTTGTGAATTCAGCGAGGAAACACAAATGACTCTGTGATTGAAACTAATTAAAGCCTGTGTGCAATGAGACAGAAATGCTTTTTTAATCTACAATCGCCATCATTTACCACGGATTTCACTGTAGTACACTCACTCACTGCACCATGGTATTGTGGCAGAAATTTTAGGAATTTCACACTGAATTTTATTAAAGGAGTAAATGGTATATAATTTTTAGTATGTATTGTGATTAAGTCTTTATAGCATGTGTGCATTTATCAACTGAATGTTTTTAGACTACGTTGTTTTTCATATAATAGGCTACCTAAAAACATATGTTATATTTTTACCATAGTAATTGAGGTGCTAAATGTGTGTTCCTTAAATGTTTTTTTTATCATGATTTAAATGTATGCTACTACAGGGAGACCAATGCTTATTTAAAATAAATAAATAAATGGTTCAGAATAAATGTAACCATATAAAAGCTGAGTTGCTGACAATATTTTTTACAGATTTACTGATTTTGATAATGAACAAAAATTTACCCTCTGCATCCTAACTCAAGCTACTATCAAAGTGCATTTCTGAGACAAAAAGTGAGATTATTATTATTAATATTATAAGGCAACCCAAACCTGTTTCTTGATCGGCAACAATATCACTCATTATAGAACATCAAAAAACTAAGAAATTTTTTTTTCCTATTTAGATATTTCTTTGTTAAGGAATTAATGGTCTGGTTGCTTAAACTTTTCACTTTTGGAGCAAAAATCTGTCGTGTAAGCTTGCAGAAATCGAGAAAGAGAATCTGACATTTAATTGTGATAATTAATCGATATCAACTGATATAATATCGCCCAGAACTCCCTGATTTCATGGTGACATGAAGCCTTCCACTGTAGTGTTACCCTTTCCTTGTTTAGATTTAATTTTGACATTTTTGTGTCCTTTATTTAGGCATTAATATTGGATGATAAGGACAACACCCCAAAAGATACAACTAAATATTACAGTGTAATAAGGTTGTAATAAGCAAATACAAAGATTTAACAGGTAAAACGGTGGACAAGCAAAGTGAAAAACCCCAGGATGATCATTAATAACTGCAGTGACTTAGCACCTTGGTGTTGTGGTCAACACAGAGGTCAACAGTGACCTATCATGGCAAACCCAAGGTAATGTACAGTGGTGATGATTAGGAGGGCTGGCGGCTGTTGTGCTGCCCATAGTTTACCCAGCGTCGACCCCCACCACACCGCTTGACAGCAACTCGGGTAAATCTGCGCGACATTTAAGATAAAAAAAAAAAAAAAAACTCAGTCTGGAAGATTCCTGCTTGGCCCATGCTCTTATGCGGCTTGTACTCGTGCATAGCTTATTGCTGCTCAAATACAGAGATTGCACAAACATGTTAACACACAGCCTGTGAGTAGACAATGAAAGGTTGAGGTGGAAAGAATGAGGGAGAAATAAAGGATAATGACCAGCAGAAGAAGAAAGGTCAGAGCAAAAAATGAATAAAGAAAAGAAAGCTAGGAAGCATAATAAAAAATCTTTTGTACTGCAGAAAATATTTAAGGCTGAAACTCTGAAATAAGGTTTTCATTTGTTCATATTGTTAACTAACTACATTTGACATGAACTAACAATAAAAATACTTCTACAGTCTTTACTAATCTTCGTTAATGTCAACATTTATTTACCAAAGTTTGAAGTCCCAATTCATATCTTTTAGTTTAATTCCCTGTGAATTAACATCAACAAGTAAGGAAAATTAGTTTTTTTAACTCAACAGTAACAAAGGTAATGCATATACTAATGTTAACAAATGACGACCACGATTGCTGTCCAACGTGGCTACCTGTTTGCCTTTTGGCATGTATAGTGACAGCTGGGAAAATAGCTAATTGCAAGTAAATATTACCTAATTTTTATTACCTACCTGTAAGAGTACCTTTGTTTTTGTATGGCAGTATATTTTGAGGCTGAGTATATGAATGTTCAATTAATTGTACATTTATTAGTTTTTTCAGCCAGCATTACAGATCGACACAAGTAACAAGTTAATCTAGAAGTTTCAAGTGTGTTGCCATTTAGAGTTACGCTTCTATATAGATAGATATTAACTTAATTTTAAAATCCACTGAAATGTGCTAAAATATATCTTGCACAAACCGAAAGTGTAAATCTTACTTGTCATTTTTTTTAATCTAAATGAAAATGAGCAGTTTTTCAACTCAAAGTCTGATTATATGATCTGGAAATCTTAATCGAATCACACCATGATTGACCACAAAAAACAAGATTATTTAATTGCTTGCATGAGTGAGTCAGAATACGTGCAGTAGTTTCCTTGGCACAGATCGCAGTGCCACTCTATGCAATGATGCTAAATTACACTGGTCTTGACCTGCCCCGGTGACACCAAAAAGAACAGTGACCTGCTTACAGGGATTCACCAAAACACATGCCTCGTATAAGTATGTGGTTATTTTTTTACTCCAACTCAGTACATGCGCAATCCTTCTTTGTTTACTGCTGCAAGCATTTTCTTTATATATGGTAATGTACTCCCTGACTCCCTGGACCCCTGACAATCTACACGACAGTTTAAACTAAAGATACATTTGCATTTCCCAAAGGAAATCGTTTTTTTTGCAGGCTGCAAAAGCATAGTGTTTTCACCTTAAAGTTGTGGTTCTTTGCAAATGAAACTGCATTAGAAGTCACTTTGCTGTTGTCATGACACGTTCATCACCTTGTTTTCAGGTCGACTCGAGCCAAGAATCACTGTGTCACCACAATATGGAGGATAAATGGCTAAATATATTAAAGGAATATAAGACCCAATGTCAAGTTGGTTATGCAAATATATGTTAAGACAGAAATGTTAATCATAATGAAAAAGTTTTTGAATGTGCAAATACAGACAACAACATCAATCATTGACCATCATGTTTTTGAATCATTCTATAAATGTCATTTATACAGACCAAATTTTCATTTCAATTTTAATAACAAAACTAAAACTTATATATAACAAACACCTTTGAAACAGAGTTAAGCTGGTTTGGCTAAGATTTAGGTTTAAATGAGTTTAGATTCCTTATTGTTAGCCAATAACACAAGAGTGTCGACCCATATTGATTTTGATTCTGATGGCTGATGGTCGATTTATATGACATCACACAATGAAATGTAAAGATAGGTACAAAACAGTATAATTAAACGGATTCATATTTTAGAGCAACTTCTTGATTTTGTAATCTTATAGTATTTTTGTCACAAGAAATTGGAAATTGTTAAAAATAATGAATATGAGCACATGGCATTAGGTAATTGTGTATTTGATTGAGACATTTAAAGATGGTATAAGTGATTAAGTGATATAAATGCAAGTTTGTTAAATGCTTACCCTTAGATGAGAAAGTATAATGAGATAAGACTATTAGAAAATATGTTTCTATTACCACTAGAAAAGCAAACGCTATAATAATCTTTCAAAAACTACTTACTTGTTTAGCAGTTTATTTAACAATAATGTGTTGAACAGACAGAACTGTTTAAACAGAGAAAGTGAAAAATAATGAAGATGGAGAATTAAGTACTGGCATTCTCAGTAACTGTCAAAATAAAAATCTACTTCTGACACACTTGGCCCAAAACAGAAAAACTTATGGGCCATGCCACTATTTAAAAATATGCTAAATATCTTCCAGTAATATTTGACATGGCCTATGTCAGGTCGACCCACAATTGAGTTTTATTGACATTTAAATACAGAAAACAAAACATTTTAGAAACAGTATTTTTTTAATCCAATTTTATCTACAGTACATTGGCTTATGGCTTAGAGACACGCCTATACCTACATTTTTGGCAATTCTAAAATGTACCTCTAAATTATCAATTCAATACAATTTTCTAGCTAAAAATGAACACTAGTGGCTAGTAAATCCCAAGAAACTTTTTATTATTAGTGGATGGTCCACGTCCTGTAAACGTGATTTATGATAAAAAGAGCTCACAGCCTTTTTGCTTCAGTTAGTTGGCTTTTTATCTTAAGCTTGTCGTTTGGTTAGGTTTAGGGTAGGGGTGCTAATAACCGGTGATGTTATTTCCAAAATGCGACATTGTAGAGCTTGTTGTTTACAATTCCTGTGTTAAGCTGATTAAAAAGGGTTTTTCTGTAATGTCTACTGTAAGAACTGACAAGCAGCCTCAGATTGCTTTCACCTTAGACAGAACAGTACAGCCTAAGGAGAGCACACAATTGCTCAAACTGAGGCACAATCATTCTCCTGACTCCTTAAGCTTTTCATTCTCAGTGTTAGCTACCTTACGAGCTTGTCATCACACATATCTGAAATGTCATTGGGGCTGCTCACAATCAGATGGGTGGATGTCTGACACTCAGAATAATGGAGTGTCTTTCATTCGCTTCCCTTGCGGGTTCACACTGTTTGGCCCTCTGATTGATGGATCACACTAGACTAATGAGATAGAAATGGGATGTTCTGATGTACTCTTGGGATTTCATTCAGTGTTTGACAGGTAATTCAAACTTGTATTAGCTGAACAATGTGAAAATTGAAACTCAATAATACACAAGATAAATAATACTGCACACATGCATTTGAATGTCTGAACCATATAGTGCATGAGAAAATCATCAGTGTTTGTCACTTGCTCGGTGTCACTTTTTAAGTCTTTCCCAATCATCATCATAAATAAGGAAAGAGCATAATTGGCCTATAGCTGAAGGTCACTGACAAAAGACAATATTTGGACATAAGAAAGAAAAGGTTAAAAACAAAACCGTTTACAAACATGTGTCAGGTGTCTGTTTTAACACACCTTTACAAAAAAAAAACAAAAAAAAAAAAACCTTGACCTTGGCACAAAGCGCATTGGTAATCACTTGGTCCTCTCTGTTGTATAATTTTAGATTTCATTAGTTTTTCCCTGCAGGTTAGTGGACCACTCCTGATTTTCTATTTATTGTACAAAGGTATTTCAAATGTTAATAAGGGAGAAAAGCAGTTTAACTCCACGCTGCAAGATTCCTCAAGTGGGCTCTCTAGGGGAACGCCTCCAGCGTGACCAGTGTATGAAGAATGGAATGCAAAAATTACAAATGAACAGGACATTGGCAGGCAGCGGCTATGACGTAAATCAACAGAATTGTGACCCTGGCGGACAGCCTATGACGGAAAACAAAAGAATTGGGACGCTGAAGACACAAAATTAGGTGTACGTATTCCACAGGTGCTCTTTTATACCCCGCCGGGACACTTTGTTTCTGAAGTAGTTATTCGGTAAGAACAATGTCTGTTTCATAGTTTTTTATGAAGTGTGTGGATCCGTGTCAGTGCGATCTGACGACCAAGATGATGCGCACGACCTATGCCGTTATGTGTTTTTTCACGGAAGCATGTGCACTCTGTTCTTGCGGGACAGGTGGGTTCCTTGTGCGAGTATTCATGAGTTTGAGAGAGGTGGTTAACTCTCCTCGCGCGTCGTCAGCGGGCTGCCGAGGGTGAACGGATTTAAGAAGATGTGTTGTCTCTTTACATCCTCTGATTCCAGCTAGGAAGGGCTCGGTGGGCTTCCAGCGCGGCAAGGATGTGGCTGATGATGTAATATGGCTGAGGCGTCTCAAGCCTGTTGGGGTGTATGGAGGTTAGGGATTGAGTCTTATGCTAGATTAGGACTTTGCAGTGGGAGGCGAGGAAAAAGGGATAATTGCTCACCAGTAAGACTTTATTAGGCAATTTCTGGTTCTGGACTTAACCTCCCCAGATCCCGTGGCGGCCTCCCATGTCCTTTCATATCATTCTAGAGTGCGGAGCTAGAGGGCATGGGGTGAAACCATATTCATCCCACATTCATCGATACCAAGCATGTCTACTTACCCACTAATGTCAGTCCACGCGGATGCGTGAGCATGGCTATGTGTTTATGCCCCCTTTTGTGAAGCGAACCGTGTAAAGCTCGATACTCAGCTGGGTGAACATTGACTTGGAAAAAGGGTCCGGCCCCTGCCTTCCAAGCCACGAAAAGAGAACGTCCTCACTTGAATGGAAGGGTCAATACACTGCAGCGGGTCTGGCTGGGGCTGACCTGGCACACAATGTCAGTGTTGCAGCGTACAAGGCTGATACTGCTGAATACGTTAGACCCAGTGCCCGGGGCGTTCCCCTTAGGCGGAAGCTGAATTGCGCCACACACCACAGATCGGACTCTCAGGGCCACCAAGTAAACCTATTCCGCGATCGATAGGTCAATGATGGGTCGATGTTAGCCACAGAGAGGACATCTGTTGTGGAAACTTGGGACGAACATCGGGAGGGAAAAGAGAAAACGTTTTTCTTCTCGGCTGTGCATGGTTTTTTCGCCTTCGGAATGGTGTGGCACATCCGTTGAGATGGAGGTCGACAAAAGTAAGGAGGGCGAAGGGGGGGCCCCATGCTCAGCAGCTTTTAAGTCCCTTAATACCTACACGTTTATGTCTGCGCCCAAAAACTGGGGACTAACCTGGACCATCCTGGTCTGCTGGGAACAGGTGGTTTAGTGACGCTAGTCATGGCACTGCCTCCTCAAAGAAGTAGAACACAGAGGAGGTGCGAGTCGATGGAATAATAAAAAGGTGGCCCTGAGGGAAAACATCGCGCGCAGACAGGGATCAGCCATCAGGAGCTGTTAGTTGGTGACTAACCGTTAACCCCCCCCCATCACGTGCACTTAAAAAGTCAGGAATCGTGGTGCTAGACAACGAATGCAGATTCAATCTGATGCTGGGTAACTGGTTTTACTAAAATTTTATTGGTTTTTAACATGGTTTGTTTGTCAGCGGCTCCCTCTTCATTTGGGAGAGTCCATTTGGTTGAAGCGTTGCTCTACAGAGCGCTTTAACTAGATTTTGAGTGTTTGTTCGGCTTCCTATCAGTTAAGAATAAAAAGGAAAATCACTTTCCGCCTGAAGCTTCTATCTCTCCAACCCTCTTGTCCTCTACGCACTGAGTTTATTAGGTCCCCTCTCATATGAGAGGCTTCCCTCTCAAGAGTTCACCTATTAAGGGTTGAGGTTGTTAGGTTTCCTCTCATTTAAGAGTGTAAAAAGTGATAAGAGGAGAGTCATCCTGCCTGAAGCCAGTAGTCAGTAGAATTAGTGGACATGCGTTTTTTCCTTGAGCCTCGCTAACTGTCTCTAGTGCTGAGTGTAGCAAGGTCCTTTTCTCCATTGTTTCAGAGATTCGTTCTGCTGAGACCATCCACTCTTCAGAATGATTTTTTTTAAGGCTTTCCCTTGTTCAGATGAGTCAGTCTGCAGGCTGCAGCCGCCATTCTCTCCAACGATCCACATAGGAAGTACTATTAGTATGTAGGACTCTCTATGTGAGCCTTCTGCTAACTGGCCTCTGGCGTTGAGTGTGTGCTAGGTCTCCTCTGGTTGTTTTAAGCGAGTTGTTTAGTTCTGGGATCTCCACTATGTAAGAGCTTCTCAATTAAGGGGCTGAGTGTGGTTTATATGCTTCTTCTCTTGTAAGAGAGCTTCTACTGTTTAAGACTGTGCTCTGCGGAACTCCGTTCTTGGCATTAATTTACGTATGTAGGATCTTTTTGAGGCCTTACTAAACTGCCTCCTTCTTTGAGTTGTAGAGAGGTCCTCCTCTTGGTTTAGAGAGTCAACCGTTCATGCTGATACCTCTCCGCTCTTAGAGTTCCTTCCCCCCCAACCAGGGACTGAAGCATTGTTAGGCTCCTTTTTGGTTTCATAGTCCCTTCTGCGTTGCGCACTCCGCTCTCCAGAGCTCCGCTTAGGCAGTACTAATTAGTATGGAGGCTCGATTGTGAGCCTTGCTAAACGGCCTCTGGCAGTGAGTGTAGCTAGGTCTCCTCTACCTTTAGAGAGTTGTTATTGCGGAGATCTCCCCTATTAAAAGCTCCTCAATTAGGTCTGAGTGTTGTTAGGATGTCTTTTCATTTAAGAGACTCGTTCTGCTGAATGCATCCGTCCTCTAGCGACATCCACTGTATGCCGTTTTGATGTGGTGGGCTCTTTCTTTCAAGCCTCAGGAGCGTGTCTCCTACCGATTGAGTGTATCCAGGGCTCCTCTCATTTTGAAAGTCATGTATTGCTGATACCCTCCCAATCTTAAGAGTTCCTCCACCAGGATTGAGTGATTGTTATGCTTCCTCTAATTTAAGAGAGTCAGTCGCACTGCCAGCATCTTTTCTTCAGGACTCCATACTTTGGCAGTAATATGAGTATTTAGGCTCCTTTGAGGCCACACTAACTGGCTCTCTCTGGTGTTAGTTTGTAGCCAGGGCGCTTCTCGCTTTAGAGAGTTGTTATGTTGAGACCTCCATTCGTAAGAGTTCCCCTAACAGGATTGAGTGGTGTTCTGGCATCCTATTGTTAAGTAGAGTCATTCTGCTTAATCCTCCGCTCATCCATAGCTCCGCTAATGCAGTATTAATGTGTGGAGGCTCTTTTTCTTTGAGCCTCACTAACTGGTCCCTAGTGGTTGAGGGGTAGATAGGTAGCCTCTAGGTCTAAAAAAGTGTTATGTTGAGACCTCCAACTCTAGGAGTTCCATAGTTTCGTAGGGTGAGGCTAGTCTATGATGATTGGCGAGCTTTGGAGCTTGCCCTGTAGAGGTTTGTAGCATCTGGGCTCTGGCACCAGGGATTTCGCTGGGGCAAGGGGAAATGCGGCTACTTGATTCCTATTGACTTAGGAAATCCAGTTATTTGGTCACTCATCCCTACAGCATGGCAAAGCATTGGTATACCATAGCAGGATGCATCGTGAAGTTCCCTTTCAAAAGGGCGTCTCAGGTTATGCATGTAACCATGGTTCCCTGAGAATAGGGAACGAGATGCTGCTCTGACTTTTGCCGAAGCCATGCTTCAGGCATTCCTGCCTGCGTCTCCTTCAGACAAAAAGAAGATGGCGGTATTCCATGGGTACTCTTTTATACCTGCAGAAGCGTTTATTGTTTATCATAGACTGCTGCCTGCCAATGTCAGGTTCATTTGTTGTTTTTTCATTCATGCACCAGGCACGGTCCGCTGAAGGTGTTCCCCTAGCACCCACTAGAGGATGCAGCGTGCCGTTCCTATTCTCAGGGAACCATGGTTACATGTGTAACCTGAGACTTTTTTTCTACCTAAGAAATACACTACTGTTCAAATGTTTGGGGTTAATAATCTTTTTTAAAAATAAATGAATACTTTTAATTAGCAAAAGTGACAGTAAAGGCAATTGTAATGTTATAAATTTAAAATTAAATAGACTTAAATTAAATAGAAAATAGAGATCATTTATTTGAATTGTAATAATATATCACAATATTGTTTTTACTATATTTTTATAAAATAACTGTAACTGTATTTTTTTTATCCAAACTTTTAAAAGGCAGTGTAATCGAAAAAAAAATATTATGCTAGACTACCCAAGGTTTTCTTTTCAAAACTCCCTCCACCCAAAAAATATAAATAAAGAAATAAAAATGTAAAATATGCTCAACATAGAAGAGGTGTATTCAAATGTCACTGTATTTATGAACTGCATTTTTAATTATTATTATTATTATTTTCATAAATAATACATCCATGTTTAATGATTAGCATCATGTCACTGACCCCTTAAAAACGTTATTCTAAAGTTGACATCAATCTGGTAGGATATTTGCTGTACTAAATCTAATAAAGATATGGATAAAGCAAAGGATGTAACCATCTGTCTTTTATTAAAAAAACAAAACGGTTTATTTCACACTTTCCCCAAAATCTAATGGGAATTAAAATCCACTGCCGTTAAAGCAGATCTCAAAAAAGGATTTCAAATATGTTTTAGGAGTTGGCAGGTTGGAATCAATCCTGTTTTTCATATCTATATTACTTCTATACTGAATAGTTCCTGATAGAACCTAACTAGAGCATGAAATTGATGTGCAAATTCATTTTCCATAGGGAAAGAAGTTTTCATTAGGAGCTTATTTTATTTTAACCATCTTATTTTCTTTTAAAGGATGCAAGATGCACCTCAAGATTTATATAATATTCCATGCCCTAAAAGTTTTCTAAAAATGTCAAGCTTTAGGTTAAAGTCTTTTTTTTTTTTTTTTTTTTTTTGTAGTATAGATGTAGAATTTTTGTAGAATGGAACTATAATTGATTGATTGAATACGCGTGTGTTGTGAGGAATCATATATAAAAGATGAAATGTTTTCAAAATAATGTGAACACTGAGTAAAGTTTTTGTTGTGGATTTTAAATGCACTGAGCATTTTTTGAAATAATAATGCAAATAATAATAATTTGAACATGAAAAGTGGGCATTAGTTTAGAGGGATAGGGATAAAAAAGTAAGACAGATTAAGTGACATCAGCTAAAATAGAAAGTGATTTCTGAGGAGGACAAAGTTTTATTTTTTATTTTTTTATAAACCTTTAATTATTAAGATTTCATATTTACTATGTATTATTTATAGTATAAAACTGCATTCACTGACATTTAAGTTCTTTTGGATTCTGCCGCAGCTTTCTTTGATTTTAGGCTGTATTAGCGATAATTTGATGCATTTCAACCACACGGTCCAATCGCAGGGTGTTGCCTGTAAGTGAAGCTGCTTCAGAAATGTGATTCAAAACAAAGGCTTTGCTGCCAACTGTTTCCTGACATGCCGATCTGCTCTATTAAAGCTGATTTATTACTGACATTAGACACACATCTGCTCATGGCAGTGCATTCACTCACACTATAAGTGTCTCTTCTCTATGCGGTAAATGGCCGCATCTCACCTACCGGATATACAAACTGCAGCACACTGTTAGAGACATCACTATCTGCTTGCTTTTCCTCTCAAAAGGAATTGATGTAGGATAAAGGATAATCCTCTCCAGGCCTCCTTAGGAATATCTCTTATCTATGCTATAACACAACAGCATTAGGACTATCATGTGGGGATTACTCTTGAAAGGCAGAACTATCGCAGCATTTCAGTCGGACTGATCAAATGTAATCTAAGCCTCTCCATGAAATAGAGATTTTTTTAGACATTTTAGAGAGTTACAGTGAACCTGCTGACTTTGTGAGGCGCTCAACTCAAATGAAACATTCATGAGGGTGTTATGTTATGGTCTGATGACTGTAATGAGTAATATCAACAGCTGATTAATTCCTGTGCTGTGGTAGCACAGTGTGCCAGACTCATTGCTTTTAGCTGAGTGCACTTCAGAACTCAAATAACCTTTGAGAGTCCATTGATTTCTTCTGGCTGACATCTCACCTTTGTTACCGCTGGGATGTTGACAACAATGCGAGGAAGATTTTACCTACTTTGCCTTCCCAAGAACACTGGAGTTACTGAAGTTTACCATTTTACATAAGGCTACAGCTATTTGTATTACACATCTAAAGAGGACAAAGAACACTGTCTTCAGATGAAATGCACAGCTGCCATTCTACTATAAAAAATTCAGTAAAAATACAGTACAATATACTCCAGTAATTTGAAGGAATTTTCCTATTTGGTTTTTACAGGTGTTTTTTCTGTATTTTTGAGTTACGCTTTGCATTGTGGGAACAAGAAGCTCAGTTGATTATCGGCGAAAACTGCCTAGAGCAGGCGCCATTACTCACAGAGATAGTCTCGGTCAAAATTTCATTTATAAGTCAGATTTCGGGTTACACTTCCGTGGTATGTTGTTTTTTTGTTAAATGTAACAAACTGTAACATTAACTTATATGTTGTCTGGCTTGTTTGGCAAAGGAATGTCGGAGCCAACCAAAAATGTTCTAAACGGGTTGTCCCTATTCTCTTAATGAGTAATGGGTGTTTTTTGGGCGTAACGTGCAATAAACCAATCAGAGTCTCATCTTCCATTGCCTTTAAGAGCCAGTTCTTCTCGTGCCATGGCCGGATTTGCTATGGACACTGCTGGAATTTGGCGAAAGCATAAAAAGACAGAAGCGATGTCTCGAGATGAAACAGAGCTGATGCGTGCGAGCAAATAGATAGCCTGATTCTGATGGTGCTTTCACACTTGGTTCACTTGCCCTGGTCCGAACCCGAGTTCGATTGCTCCCCCTGACCCCGCTGGACTTGTGTTCATATTATAATATTTGAGTCCGAACCGCGGATCACTTTGCGATCATCAAAGCCAGCTGCTGTTTACCCCTTTGCTTAGGAACTAAGCGGCAGGAGAAGGCGACAAATGCATAACATTACTCTCTGCACTTTTATGTATTTCCGTTTTTGAACGTTCATTTTATTTATAAAGCCCGATTTTATAACGGCACTTGCGTCTGTCTTACATCATATGTCAAAATAGCTGTGCATGAAGGCTAAATCACCCTCACAAAGTACCCTCAGTGATTTGATACTGGAATAGAGCATTCTTCCGGAGCTCCTCCGTACGACTCAAGACCAGCGGGTGGCACAATTGTCACTCATAAACATTCACTCCCCTGCCCATAACAAGTAAACATAGATAAAAATACACTAACTACATGTACTATGATACAGTGTGACTATACAAAAATTTTTCTTCACTACATTATAATAATGTGTCATCCTGACATTGCTGACTTCACATTAAATCTAAACAGTGATGATGGCTACAGTGCTGTTACCTGTCTTTGCCACGTTTCCTTCTTGAAAACAGTGTCGCAGTAATTCATGCGGTCCTCTGTGGTGACGTAGATCGTGCATGTAGGGTATTTTCCACCGCTTGCCGCTGGCATGTTGTACACAATGCCCTTGCCATCTTGCCTCATGTTGCGCAAGGGTCCCCACACCACATAGACTGTCTCATTCCCCCTGGCCAAAGAAGTGCTGGGGTTTTGAATTAGCAGAGGAACACTAGTGTGAGACACACACTCTCAGGTCTGTCATGCGGCCCACATCCCTCTCAAAGCCACGGGTGGGTGCGTTGTTCATTCTCCAGATGCAGGAGGACTGGTCAATCTCGGCTCCTGCCTCACGTCCCAGCATCTGGCCAGGAGCTGGACACTATACTGCAAACCTCACAATGCACAAGCTTCAACGGCTGATCAAAAAAAGAGAGCAGAGCAAATCGGCTAATTTAGAATCAAATGTTCAGTTAAATCATGTACAGTACTGCAAACTTTCATAGTCTATTTTAACCAAACAATGCTACAGCTTTTCACTGTAGAGGCAATACTAGATACTCTATTGATCCTGATTAAAGCGTGTTTAGTCAAGTCAGTTTTACTTGTGTAGAGCTTTTCACAATACATACAGAGTTCTGGCATGAAACTCTGATAGCAGTCCGATAGGTCTAACTCAATCTGATGTAATGACATCATCATTATCACATGGCATACTGTAGCTGATTGGTTCTCTCCTGTATTGGTAGCCAATGAGCTTGATGCTCAACATTCAAATATATGACTAGAGCTAGCCGTAGCAGTGCAGCTTGCTTCAGAAACCCCTCCACCTTCCCCTGCACCACCTGTATAGATCTCTGCGGCGAGGTGATTCATGTATGCTATGGGGGTTATTTCATGTATGTTATATTTGCAGCATCAATATTTCTTACATGCTCACAGCAGCCAGTTGTGGATGTATTGGCAGTAGCAAGTCTCTGTACTTGCTCTGCCGCAGCAGCAGCATAGCAGATCTATTCCGCCAAGACCAAATACATTAACATTGTCATGTACATTACCATGCCAATACCTCAGAGAGTTGTCATGACAGAAATATTGTTTCACAAAACTCCACACATTACAAGAAATGTACAAATATGAATGTATACTGTATTTCTGTAACTAGTGAACTTGTAAAAACACTACTGGCACAAAAATGATAACATAAAATTATTATTTGAATGATTATATATACAATGGCTTTCAATGTTTTTGAAAGAATTTTTTTTTTTGGCTCACCAAGGCAATAATTACCAAGGCAATGTGATTCTAGAGATCATATGATTAAAAAATAGTAAAAATTTAACATTGTGAAATATTATAACAATTTATTTAAAATATATGTACTATAATTTACAAATGTATTCCTGTGTTAAGCAAAACTGAATTTTCACCAGCCATTACTCCAGTCTTCAGTGTTACGTGATCCTTAAGAAATGTTTCCTGAATACCAAGTTAGCATATCAGAATGATTTGGATTGTCAAAGCTGAAAAAATAGTGTTTTGCTGCATTTATGTACAAGATATATATTTATCGTAAAAAAAAATAATATATATATATATGAATATAAAAAAAGATAAAAAAAGTTCAAAAGAGTTCTTTAAAAGAATTTATATGAAATGGAAATATTTTGTAGTATTAAAATTGTCTTTACTGTAAGTTTTGAACAATTTAATGCAGACACACACACACACACACACACACACACACACATACAACAAAATATAAAAATAAATCTATATCACTAAGGCTTAAAAAAGAAAAGAAGATTGTATTTGTGGGTTTACTTTCTAATTGCACAATTATGTTCCTTAGTGCCTGTTTCACGGGCATAAACATAACATAACATAAAAATATTTTTTTCCCCTTAACTACTAAAAACTTGGGTCTGACAAGCAATGCATTTAGTGGCGTTGTGGATATGTGACATTGAGATGATGAAAGTGATGCTGTAATGCTTTCAGGGGAGCCAGTGTGGCATTATTGGGTGAATGTTACTGCTATATTTCATTCTGGTAAGGTCGTGCATCCCACCTGATGATAATCCTACTTTCACAGTGGAAAGAATTTGAAGCTTTAATATAATAAACTCATTATAGCACTTCGTTAAACTGAGCTCCATCTCAATTAGTCAGGTGGTCCTGTGTACACCTCGAATTTTGTTGAACAACGTCTTACTGGAAAAACATAATGGGACAGCTACAAATTAAATTTTTAGTATCTGATTTGTTCTCGATTAAAGGTGGTACTTGGCCGGAAATGTAAGTAGTAATAGTCCTGCTTAGATTGCTGTGGACAAATAATAAATAAAAATGTCTGGTATGCAGCGTGGTGATATGGCGTACTTTGACAGGACCCTTAAATGGCGCTTACCACCCCTCTGGAGACATGCGAACCACGTGTAAATGACTAATCATCAACACTATGTCCATTAAATCATTATCACCCTGGTCTTTCTATTCATCCGGCCTAGAATACCAAAGGGGATGGCTGAGTGTGCCATGAGATTGGCCTAACAAGTAAGAGCAAGGTTGCCGCTGCACAATTGGCTGATCTGCAAATCTGAGCACAAATTACTAGTGTTGCCAAGACAGGATATGGGTGGTCAGGGGCCGGAGGTCGGGATATAGCTTTATGACGAGACCAGCAGATCAGGTACAATTGGAAGTAATTTGCAAGGTGGGGGTGGCGGGTACGGCCTCTAAATTTGTCCCATTAGCTCATATTATTCTCTTGGGAAAACAAAGAAACTGATAAGACAACCACTTGAATTACTACTGTTACTGTGACACAGTAGACAGGGGCGGAACAACAGCTAGTAAGACGACACTTTAGTGCTTTGGCAAATGATGTGTCTATGTGTTTTGGCTTCCAAAAGTGGAAATGAGAGTTATGTTATCCAGCAGACCGAAAGAATGGTATGGTAATTGGTAAAAAAGATACACAAGCTATTATTCAAAGGGGGCATAGTTTGAGGTGGGTGGCGCGGATTTGGTCAAGTTTTCCTTTCTCTTTGGAGTGTTACAAGCTCTGGTTGCCATAAGAAAAGATCTGTAAAGTTGCAAAGCGACTAAAGTCCTCCAAGAGCCCAAAGAGGGGATATTCTTTGCATAAAAGTGGTGAAGGACTCGTCCGTCCACCCTCGCTTAAATGCCGGAGGGGGGTGGGGGGTCGGGGGGTTTATGAGTACTCACCCATTTGGGGCTACTTCACGATGGTGGGAAGCTTTGCATAGGGTTGGAGCGCCGCCCAGCGCTGTTCACAGCACCTCAGGAAAAAGGTGTATACCAGAGTTTGATTCTCACTATTGCCACGCCGGCACCATTGTCCGTGAAGATGCACCATCAGGTGGTTAAAGGAAAACACTGGACCGTTTTGGTCCCATATTCCACTATGTGTTCTTCCCTCAACTTATGACATTACATTTACATATTAATTTTTCAGTGGTAAGCAGAGAGGGCTCGCTTTATATCCTAAGTGACTTACAAATGAGAACAATAGAAGCAATCAAAGGACCAACGAGAAGAACAACAACAGTATTACAAGTGCACAAGTGTATAACAGTCTCAGTTAGTCTAACGCACAGTGAGAACGTTCGTAGTCAAAATGAATCTTTTTTTTTTCCAAACAGATAGGATAGACCAAGGAGTGCTCATGATTGGGCGCTGTGGTGGTGGGTGCAAGTTGGCTTGCTGCGAAAAATGATGGAGGGATGCTTTATGATGGTATTTATTGGGTAAAAATGAGTCCGCGAGATGCCGGATGCTTCGAATTGCAGATTGGGAAGGGTCATTCCACCACCGGGCACAGTCCAGGAAAAGGATTTGTGAGAGTCGATTTTGAACCTCTTTTGGGATGACACCACAAGGCCTGCGTTATCCACGTTACAGAACAGCAAGCTTCTGGAGGCGCATAAGTTTGAACTAGTGATGTTTATAGTATATTGGTGCTGGTGCCAGTGGTCGTCTTGTAGGCAATGCATCAGTAACCTTGAATTTGATGTTGAGCGGGCTACTGGTAGGCAGATGTAACCTGATGATGAGAGGAGTAACGTGATCTTTTGTTTTGGCTCATTACGAAGACAAACCTTGCTGCTTGCATTCTGGATCAGTTGTAGAGGCTTGATAAGCAGTTGATCAAAACCTGTTATTTCGATCAGAGAAGATATCCCTCTATGTGATATCTCTTCCACAAGTAGTCTAGCTCTGAGAGACTAACGCAGAGAGCTTGGACTCAACTCAAGTTCCGATCGGGACGATTTGTGTGCTGTCTCCGCTACCGAAGACCAGTTTGGAAGCGAAGATCTCACCCATCGAACGTCCATTTTGATTCCTTTGAGCGGACACATGGAGACTCATTCTGCTCAACTTGTTCCAGAGACATTTCTGAGTAGCTCTCAGTGAATTAGAGATGTAGTGCGCTGATGCCCACGCTGTGTCCATGGTGATTAGGGTGGTTAATATTCGAACGTGATATGGATCACGTTCGAGTAACATCTTTTTTCGATACGAGTACCTCACCACCACATTCGTATAAGGCGTAGTGGAAAACATGATAACTATGTGGATATACTAGGGTAGTTAAGACCCTACGCACGAACAAACGGATGACACAGATGAGGAAGTCGAGGGTTAGTCTCTGTGTCCGGCTGGACCCCAATTTCGCACTCGACACTCCTCTGAAGGGCTCATGATCTAGAGCGAGGTGGAAGACGCGCCATGTAGTCTAGGGTGCAGAGTGGGAAAGGTCCAGTATGATATTATTCGAAGGTCAAGTCGCATATCTCATCGATCCAGTCACACCAATCACGTTATAGATGAACAAGGACACGATGCGAAGAAAAGTAGCTCGGGACGAAAACCAACACCTTTTGAGCCAAAACCCCTGTTGGCAAACAGGGGTAGCATTATTATATTATTTGTTTACCTTATAGACCGCAAGAATACATGGCGGGCATTCCAACGGAGACTCTCTGATGTGAATTTACACTTTTTGTAAAACCAACCAAACATGTTAGAAGTCCCACAAACATAAATTTCAATAAAATAGATAAAAACAAGAAAGAATAATGAATAATAATCTGCTCATTTTTTTTTGTTGGTTTCCATCTATAGACGGAACTGCCTCGGCTGCGCGGGGTTGGCCATCGGTTCCCTTTCTCCCTGTTTTCCAATGGCTGATTTATAACTTCGACGTTGTCCCCAATTTCCGTCATGGGCGAGGCGTGGAAAATATACGCAATCAAGGTTGTTTTCCGACTTTCTTGTTGTAGTGGCGGGTGCACCCAGCATTTTTGTCTAGACTTTCCGCATGCCGGAAAGGCTTGCATCGAGTTTAGGGCGATTCTAAGCCGAGACATCGCCACGTCCTGTGTGTCGGCGTTTGGTGTGCAAACATAAGCAGTATGTAATGTATAGTATCAAAGCGTCCATCGATGGTGTTTTTGCGTATTCTGGACGTGAAACATGCGATTTTTATTAGTGCGGAAAAACAATGTCCGCGCAGTAGGATTTGTCCACATGCTCTATGAGTAGGAGCTGATTAGGTGTATATGATCATATGATTTGATTAAAGTAACAAACGATACGAATTAGAATTCACTTTGCAGATAATTGAAGTCACATCTATTGGCTTAAAGTTGTCTTGTGTATGGGATGCTGGGGTGGCGTGACTGCCAAGGTAGTTTAAATTGTTTTTAATGTTTGTACATAACAGAAATGATTAATTCATCAACTCTTACATGCGAAAGACTTGTAACGGTGCCAGACCTGCATGTGACTCCCCGTCTATCTCACACCGTGTAAAACTCCTCGAACCCGACTTTAGAGGACACTCTACTTCTCATGGGGCGGCTCCTCCTGTCCTTTCTCAAAGAATAGTACAACACGGCGAACGCGAGCAAGTTGGTACATCCTCGGATCCCATTTGGGAAGGGGAAGATCTCGTCTGGGTGGTCAGCAGTCAGCGTAGCCACGCCCAGGCGAAAAGTATAAATCCCACTTTAACTGTTGTTTGTTGTGTGTCGTTCGTTTCTAGAACTAATGCCATGAGCGCAGTGGATGGCTTAACAGTAAGTGGACGTTGGTTCACGTCTGCCGCATGTGGGGAGACCAGTAGAACAGAAATACTGCCAAATGAATAATGGATCACACGTAATCGGAGACAAAATAAAAAAATTAGAACTAACGATTTACAATCTTTTCCTTCTTTTTGATCGATCATCGGTGTTTGTCTCAAATCCGTACAAATAAAGAGCCACCTTTTAGGCCCAAGTTTGTTTCATTCTTCGTTACACTCACATTTATTCCTCGGTTTTTAATTCCGTCAATTGATATTTGCATTCTACATTTAATTATACGTACCATCTATCTGTCACAATGCCCAAGATAGTTTTTCGATTCGTCCTCTGGGTTTTCTGTCCCATGGTGTAGGTTCAGTGTACGACCGATATTTTCTTAGTCATATTGTTCGTTGACAGGAAAGCTCACCACTATCTAATAATTCTCCTGTATGTTGTATAGGTGCAAATCTGCAGGCGCTCGGACGTCATTTAGCCACCCCGTCGGTAGAGAGCTTAACTGATGATCCCATCACAACTCCTAACGGTTCTGGGCTGTCCTGGAAGAGTTATTGTTTGAGGCTGTAGGGACTCTCAGTGATAGAGTTTGTTTGAGATTTACCAACGAGCTAGGCGGAACCACCAGCAGGGGGGTCCTGATCTGTAGTCAGGTGGAGCGATGGTGAGTGTAGTGTTTCATCCGACTATGAACTGTACCCAGCTCAGAACAGGCAGTGCTGACAAATGCTGATGCAGACTCCCGTCGGATCATCTGATTGTGGGGGAAATGTAACAGGTAGAGTTGAGGGTCAGCAGCATAGCAGTGATAGGAAAAGGCCATGCTTTCTGAATGAACAGAATCCCTAATGACGTCCCTGAAGGATCTATCTGAGAGGTAGGGACTTGGCCCACAGGATTGTCTGTTTCCAGAGATGCCCATCTTTCTGAGGGGTGGACGTCAGAATTCGGGTGATTTACAACTTGTCAAAGGCAGCAGACGAGATCCAGCAAGATGAGTACTGAGGATTTTGGGATTAGCCTGATATTGTACCTCTCCGCTCTCATGGGCGTGCCACGCAATCAACTGTAGCGCACGGGCGCCACTATGCTAGCATTTAGCTTAGTCACCAGTCATTCTTAGTAGCCAAACAGGAGTGATTTAGAAGGCCTACCGAAACACGGTGTCCACGATTTTTTATCCCTATTGTGAAAGGAGCGGTATCGATGAGTAGTTACACGAGTAAGATGGGGCTGGGGGTTGGGGGGGGGGGAACCCAATAAAACGTGGTCGATTTTCTAAGCGTATAAAAAATCTTTGTTCCTTAAGTTTTGTATTTTACAACACGTTCCAGAACAGGTCACCCAAATATTCAGAGTGGTGTGCAGCACATTTTATGGAGGACTGTTTCCTGATCCTGGAGAAAGAGCTAAAAAGTGCGGCCAGCTCGTTCTGGGACTGACTTCACTAGTCCTGGGTAAGCTTACGTTTGCCATATCGTAAAGGGAGTTGCCAGTGAGATTCAAACCACGATTTTGAGCAGTCTCAGAGGCAGCAATTCTCAATTCCAGTCCTGCACCCCCCGGCTCTGCCCTTTTTGTATTTCTATTATGTCTTCACACGTTTTGTTCTATTTGGTGTGAACGATGTGGCTCCTCTGTGAATCAACATCACAGGATAGTGTCTCGCCATGATTCCAGTTCAGAGCACACGTCTATGTTTCCATTCAAAGTGCATTGAAGTGTGTGCGACACTGATTTCAATTATAGTTATTTACAGAGGTTATACGTATGTCACGCTGGCCGGGGTTAAGACGTTGTCAAGTCGTGCAAATCCCATTAATGACATGTTGTTCCGAAAGTGAGTAACTTCAACAGATTTTCCCGGCTCTTCAGTGAGTAGGCTAAGGCCCATGAACACTGTGTAGGGACCATGTCGGGGTAATCACAGTTCACCCCATCGTAGTCCTCCCTTCTGACATGAGCTGATTTCTGAATTAGGTTGTGTTTTAAAGAGAGACGGGCGCAAAATATGCCAGAGTTGCTTGGGGGGCGTTGAGACTTCGGAATGAGAACAGCTGGTCGTAGAGTACGGAGAGTTTCTTATCACGATCACAAATCAGACATGTTTTATGCTTTTTACCAGTGGCTCTACTACAACACAATGCATAAAAACACAGTATTCCATAATTATAATACGTAATTAGGTCCCCATGGGATGCAAAAAAGGCGGAGGATGGCAGGAGATTGGGCTGAAATCCATGACTGTGTTCTGACGACGTTAATTTAAGCAATTAAACGAAATGCAGTAAACGATTCTTCCAGGGTTCATTGTAATCAATTTAGACATGTGGACTGGGGGGCATGAGAGCAGGTACTATGGGCTTCATTTTTGCAAACTAAATCTGTTGTCCTTGCTTCAGTGCCTACACTATAAAAAGGTATAAACGCATGACAACCTGTTCAAAAAAGCCAGTCCATGATCAGAAATGGAAAACTTAGGTCTGTGCTAGTGTAGACAGAGAGCGACTAGAGCTAACCTTGAGGTCTGCCTCCTGATACACCAAGGTTTTCTTGTAATATTTGTCTAAATCAGCTAACCCACCACCGCGGGTGCCTTGTAACTTGCCTGGTTGGTACAGGAGTGGCATTGGAGTTCCTTCAGGCCCGTTTCCTGCCTTTCCCCACAGGGTTTGGAAACCACTCCAGCCCTGAAGGCTACGGTGGCAGCCAGTTATCTGCCTACCACGAGCCCTCTCAGTGGTGCCATGGTCATGGGCAGACTCCCCTGGTTACACGTTTGACCTCGTGTGGTGCGCTTAGGGGGCCCTGGTAGACGAATTGCGATGCATTCCCCACGGTGGGACCTTGGCTGTGGTGCTGGAATCTCTCCTGTAGGCCTCCCTTTGGAGCCTATTGAGGAGAGCTCTGATCGTGGCGCGCCAGCGGAAGAGCGAAGAAGGGAAAAGGGAAAAAGGGGGGTGGGGGATCACTATAGAAGACGCGGGTTGCGGCATTGATGCTGGGATGGAAGTGGATCTTCGTCTTAAGAGAGATTGGGGACCTACAGGCCCTGTCCTGTGGCGCCGTCCTTATAGACGGGTGGGGGGGGTTGTTCCCATTCTGAGCGTCTGTAAAAAAGCTCTTCTTTACCCTTGAGTGAGTGGGGTATTTCCTAAGGTCCCCTCTTCTACACCATGGTTCCTCCAGGCCTTAATTCCCACTACCTCCGTTCAGGAAGCCACGCCAGAAAAACTTATGGGTATATTGTCCTGGTCGAGCACAGTCATCGCACAGAGCTGCCCTGTAGACAAGGGGCGGACCCAGTTGGTCATTTGCTCTGTTCCCCCTAAGAGCGTTCCTCCCCACTAACTACAACAGACCTTCAGTCTGTGGATATGAGGATGCAATTGCTATAGCTTATAATGACCTCTGCCGTCCCCTCTCCCATGGAGGTCAAGTCTCACTCCACCCCAAGTGTCGGGGCCTCCAGGCCGAGTATCTTATGCAGGGGATGTCCTCGATGGCAGACTTCTGTGAGTCTTCGGGTTGTTTCAAGTGCGGGTTCTGTCTCCTTTTCCTCCCTTCGGTAGCACCAAAGTATGTACTCCGAGCCTGAGTTGAGAGCGTAGCGGCAGTAGTTGAGACGTTGTGATTTTGGCCTGATCGTAGGCGGAATTTTGTAAAAGTCGTGGTTTTCACCAACCTCGTCCAAGAGCGCGCCCACAACCGCTCCATAACGAGTAAACATTCCTTGAAGTCACAGTCCATAATAATAAAGGAATATAAAGCAAGAATTGTACATGTTAAAAAACATATTTGATTTAGCTTGAATAGAGAAGGATCACTCAAAATCAGAATGAAATGTGAAGGCTATGAATGACGGCAATTGACATGAAGCGGGAAGTTTACAATTCTCAAGGAATTTTGTTTGTTCCTGTCTAGATATAGCTATGTTCAGCTGAAACCATGATTTAAAAAGTACGACAACACTTATTCACATAGCAATCCGCTCTCTTCAATACTGCATTCAAAACAAATGTCATACAGTGCTACGTCACGCTGTTGCTGTTCTGTCGAAGGAGCCAGTAATCTGTAAGAAAACATCGATCCTGTAGGTTAAAATAACTGACAAAAACATACTGTTTTAGTTTTCAAATCAGTAATTTAACCTTTTAATGTCTGACAACCATGTTACTAGCTGGTCATGTGTTAGGAAAAAAGTTTTGCAACACTATGGTTTCCCATAAGCCACTTTAAAACTCTCCTGTTTTTTTATTTATTATTATTTTTTTTAATATACTTTATGAACAAGACTGGGCTATTTTCACATACTAAAAGACTTGTAGACAGGGGAGCGAAGGCGGAGCAGTGTTTCTGATATCAGGGAGCAAGGAGTGGAGCGTGAGTGGGAAATTGTGAACCCAGAGCGGAGGCTGGAGTGTTATTTAAATGCCGGAGCCTGGTGGTGTTGGCTGATATCTTAAAACAAGCATGGAAGGACAGAGTGTAATTCTTTTTTTTTTTTTTTCGGTTAAAGTACAATTTGTGCATCCTGAAACAAAAAACAGTTAAAGTGACAAACAAAAGAAGTGCAAAATGATTGTCAAAATCCTGGTTCACAACATAAAACCCCCCCCCTTTTGATTTTACCATCTACGGGATACCAGTAGCTACAAAAAAAGGCATTTCAATTTAAGTCTTTGACACTTCATTCAGTCCCAGAATCACTGGTCCAATCCGGGGTGCCGGTGAACCAGAAGGAAAAGCATAGAATGGAGCATGCGGGTATTGAGTACTAGTAGATGTAGACCTATCTTTCGTTTTCCTATCTATTCATATGCAGTCCGGTCCAGGACTTGCTGCTGGACGCACAGGCTTACACTGTTCTATACATAAAGATTGTTTGATTGGAGCCATGAACGACACTGTCATTGAGTTGTTAGCCATTAAACCATATATGAAGCATTCTTGGCTGTGCAACTGGGTGTCCCATCTATATCAATGCTTAAATAGACAGGAAAAAAGGAAAGAATAGTTTGTGCAGATGGAAAAAAAAAACACACAGGAGTAACTAAAATAAAAAGAATGTGATAATAGAAGGATGTAGAAATGATGCAGAATGGGTCATATACGATGTGAAATCAGCCCTTGCTACAATATCGATAATATTTTGCCGTTACATGTGGAATAGTGTACAAAGCAGCACTAATATATTCAGCAATGTGGTTATCGATTGAAACTATGAAGCAATCTAACTAGTTACTACGTGTGCACCTAATAAACAGATTGTGGTTTAAAAATATCCACAGTAAAGCCGCCCCCAAAACTGCAGAAAAAATAAGCCGAGTGTTACTAGAGCTTTTGTGGGGACACTGACCATAAAACATGGATACGTTAAGTGAATACCAGAATTCAATGCATAAATGTTTCTATTGTTTCGGTTTCATAGGTCGTGACATTAGTAGACTGGGCTTCATGCATTAACGCTGTTTGATTCTATCGTCCCATGCCATGAGGTAAACTTCAGCACCTCTGGTATGTTAAATCAAGCTGTCAAGAAGATCATAAGAGAGAGACACCCAAATATGCAAGATAAACGACAATGACTAATAATGTGTCAGCGTTACAGCAGAAAACAGATCTTTGATTATAAAAATAGTAAAAAAGTTGTGTTGCGAGACAACAGACATGTTTGTCCTGAGATTGTTTTCGCGTATGGCTTTAGAGACATGGTTGTATTAAACGAACTACTGGTCCTTTGCAGCTTTAGTTTAACAGCAACTAAATGAATGTGGTACACTTTCGAAGGCACTTGTCCCACAACAAAATATGGAAGCACAACTTATGGCATTTTAAAGAAGAATTATTGGACGCGTACAAATGAAAAAAATGTTTACATGAGGCACAAGGTACCATGGCAAGACTCACGTGTTTTGCGGGGTGAGACGCGCCCTGACCTGGGCCGCTCACTGTGCGACAAGCCCTTCTGTGCAAACGGAACGTATTGTCCTCCCGTTGCCTCCTTATGGCAACGAGGGGTGCAGACATACCTAGACATTCAACAAGAAGACCAGTTCACTGTTTGGCCGCAACAAATCTATTGCGCTGCTTACAGAAAAATGATATCTTTAGGGTAGTTTCGCAGTTAGGATTAGACCATGATCATAGAATACTGGCGAGCTGCTCGGACTTAGAGTTCCAAACAAATGACCTCGCGTAGCATCTGATCGTGGTTGTAGCTCTCTATTATTGCGATTGGTTCCCCTGTAAGCACTGTGGCTCGACACGATTTGACCCACAACATTCCTTTTGCATAGACTAGCAACTTTGGTGGGGCATAATTGGAAGTGCATTAGCATGGTTCCAATCGTATACGCAAATCGGTAAAAGGTTTTGAGGCTGCCTAATTTAGGATCAACCGGAAACCGGAACACTTGCACCATAACCCCCGATGTTCACTTGCTTCATCGTGTCGAAGAATGGCATCTAAAAACTCTAATATTAGTCTACCTGTTTGCGCGCTTATACAATACCGAGGTCACAGTAGCCACCAGATCTACATCACCTTATCCAGACCAAATGGTGGATGACAACCTAGAAAGGACGCCATAACAGGCCCGAAGTCCAGCAGAGACCAACTAGATAGACCCCCAGATACAGATCCCAACTGTAAAGACCTTGTCTCAACGGACCACCAGGACCAAGAACACAGGAACCATTGTGAGGTCTCTGCACAATGTGACCTTTGCTGCCGCCTGGACTTGAACAGCTGAGGGTGGTCTGGCCAGAGGGAGCTCGGGCCCCCCGACTGAGCCTGGTTTCTCCCCAAGGATTTTTTTCTCTCCATTCTGTCACCGATGAAGGGTTGGTACCTTGTCGCTGCTGTCGCCTTATAGCTTAGTCTGTAGTTGGGACCACTCCATTTCACGAATAAAAATAGTTGTGACGCTAATTGCAAACGATTGCCACAGCTGAAATACGACGACCTTTAAACTGAAAAACACATGGACAACACGCAAATGAGGACAACAAGGGGGGGAGCACCAGACAAATATGGAACTACCAGTAACTGAAAAATATTGGTTTTGAACCTTGTGCATAAGGTTTGACATTATGCACCCACTATTTTTCGCTAATTAAATATGTGTTTCCGGAAAGTTGCGTTGAGCACAATCTGTATTTGTTTAAAACGCGCTATATAAGTCAAAGGGAACTTATTGACTTGACTTGTGTCATAGCACCTACCCACCTCAGTGAGATTGGATAACACTGGGCAAACGTACCGTATCCACATGTGGTTGCAGGAAACCCCATCCTTCCCGAAATGAGGATTTGGGAAGCACTTACACCTTGAACATATGAACAAAATAATTGTGCAGATCGAATGAGTAGATGTGGATTGTAACCCTCTTGGAAAATGGGCAAGAAGTCTGACCGGGAGAACACTGTGATTCCTAGCGAGTAGAGTGGCACTGGATTTGCGGACGGGAGTCGGAGCGTGACCGGTCCTACAGTACGACTCGCTTGATGGTTTTAAGCAAGCCAACACTAAAACAGGGCCCTCTCTGTGCTTCTGGGGACCTTGATTGGAAGTGAAAACAGCAGGAGAGACCTGTCTCCAGAACAGGACGTCGGTAGAATCTAGCAAATTGTGTTCTGGGGGTCCTCCAGCCCAGAGCTCCTACAAATATCAGGGGGGCTGGCAGGGTGGTTAGTCACCATGAGCCAGGTGCCTCAGGAAGGATGCAACATCTTCTAGTAGAGTGAGCTCACAACAAAAACATTGTAAGGGTACACCCTAGTGTCTGATAAGCCAGGTTGATGGCATCCTACCTATCCAGTTGGCCATCCTCTGCTTAAGACGACATTCCATTCTTCCAAACTCCATAAAGACAAAGAGCTGACAAGAGCTGAGTCTAATGTCCTGATCTAACTTTTGTTATCCGGTTAAACCGTTATCATCAAACTACTACCATCAAAGCAAAGCGAGGGCTGGGTCCTGCTCCGCCGGGCGCGATCCCTAAAGGGAATAGGGGGAACCTTGAGCACATCGCCAGTCCCCGGGGCTCAGGGTTACCTGGGAGTTGGAATGGTCTGTGGTCAGAAGGGATTGAAACATGAAAGTACGTATCCTTCAGGTCGATCACTACAAACCAATCTCAGGAATGAATCACCGAAAGATGCACTTCTGTACGAGCATCTTGAACGGTAGCCTGTGAAGGGCCCTGTTTCAAGACACGCGATCCAAGATTGGTCGTAACCCACTGCCTTCTTGGGTACAGTGAAGTAATGGCTGTAAAACCCCATCTTCTTAACGGCTTGCTTAAACCACTCAAGAGAGTCCTGCACAGTAGACCCCTGTCGAGCTTGGACACTGGGAGGTTTAAGAACCGAAGTCTTGAATATATGGCGCTCCTGGACCATCATAGTGGACACTGAACGCCCCAGCTTACCCGCTATACAGGCTCACCTGATCCCTGAAGGGAGTAGGGGGAACCTTGAGCACATAGCCAGCCCAGGGGCTCAGGATTACCTGGGAGTTAGCCGGCCCGGAACTTTAATGTGGGCACGATTCATCAAATGATTATTGCGTGCAGGTCCCCCACCCTCTTGATGTAGACAAGTGCAGCAAGCAGCAGCAGAGTTTTCATTGATAGGAAACTTCAGCTCAACTGGACTGCAAAGGCTCAAATGGGCCATGCTGTAGTGCTTTGAGCACTAGAGTCAGTTCCCAAGAGTGTATAGAGGGGGCGGGGAGGATTAAACCTTTCGCCTCCCCTAAGGAACCTGATGACCAGATTATACTTCCCTACAGAGTTCCCTTCCATGGGGGACGTGGTTAGCAGCAATCGCAGCAACATTGACTTTTAAGGGTGTTGGAGGAGACAGCCTTGCTCCACTCCTTTGCTTCAGAAAGACCAGCATGACTCTGATCGGGCATTCCAGGGTCTCTTTGGTAAAACCACTCCAACATGAACAGGTTCCACTTCAAGGCATAAGCATGTCCTAAGACCGCGCCGTGTCTTGCGTACTGATGGTGCTAACTCACCTGGGGGTAGGCCACCTAGAACCAGTATGTCCCATCCAGGGACCAAACATGAAGTTCCCTGAGGTCTGGACGTGAGGTGCCACAGGGTGTCCCCATTTCTGATTCAGTAGATCCTTCCTCAGGGAATCTACCAGGAGGGGCTGTCAGAAAGAAGCATTAGTTCTGGGAACCAGGTCCAAGGTGGGCCAATATGCGCCACAAACACTACAAGCTTTCTTCTTTATCCCTGAATCCTGCACACCATCTTGCAAGTAAGGGTCACTTGGGTGGAAACGCATACGTCCATGTCAAATGTGTTCCCTCGGTCAGGAGAAAAAAACAACTGGCAGTGAGAGGTCTCTGGAGAAGCAAACAGATCTACCTGAGTGACTCTGGAAATGTCTCCAAATCAGCTGGACCATCTGGGGATGGAGTCTCCATTCTTTTTGGGGAGCACAGCTCATGACAGCTTGTTGGCGGCCCAGTTGTGCAGACCCGAATGTGAATGGCCACTTAGAACTTCTGACTCTCAGAGTAGGAGGTTGCGTGCGAAGGCGACATGCTCCTCGAGCTTAAACCACCTTGTCTGTTATTAATGTACTCAACGGTCGCAGCACAGGTCCTCATAAGTGCCCGCTGAGACGTTACACGGAAAAGTGTACTGGACCCTAGGCAGCTGTTGTGCCTCGCGGCAGTTGATGTCCAAACCCCCCGACACTGGCATGCCCAATCGTATGTCCGTGTAAACCACAGCATGCCTGGAGAGTCGTGTTTCAGGGGCACTCCTGCCCAAGAAATGCCCTGAGGCATGGACGTGAAGGTGCTGACGGCAGGCAGGGTGTGATTTGGACCCTAGTGCCAGTTGCCACGCCCACCATCAGGACCTCCGCCATGAAGCAAGTGTTGAAGCAGTCTCATATGAAGCAGTCTCAGTGGCATGATGCCCGCTGCAGCTCATATGCCCCAGGGAGCCTCTTGAAACTTTTTCAGTGGGACTAACTGTCTTTCTCTTGAACATATTCAGGCAGGTCAACACAGACTGAACATGCTTGTGCATGAGGCATGCTGTCTGTTCGACCGAATCCAACTCCATACTGGAAAAGAGATCCTCTGCATCCGGGAGAGTTTGCTCTTCTTCTAGTTTATCCGCTCAACCAGCTTAGTTCAAAAGCACCAAGTCACTGTGTTCACACAACTGATCCTGAGACTGAGCTGAAGTATGAGCCAGTCATCGAGGTAGTTGAGAATACAAATGCCCCTGTTCTCTCAGGGGAACAAGGGCTGCCTCCACAACTTTGTGAAGATATGGGGCGTCAGTGATGACAGCCGAAGGTAGGACTTTGTACTGATATGCTTTCGTCCCTAGAATCGCGAACTCGCAGGAATGGCTCTGTGCCGCAGAAGGATCGAAACATGAAAGTACCCATCCTGCTAAGGCCCGATCGCTGCAAACCAATCACAGGGCCACGAATCCTGATGCAGTCTGAAGGGAGCCAATAAGATGGACTGGGAGAGCATCTTGCCAGATACCTTGGCAAGTGGCACGAGCGGAACTAACCATGTACCGCACGCTGGGTGCGGCAAGATTTATCAGTACCTGGTACTGCATCTCAAGGCTTGCCGGTCCAAAGTGAAGTCAGCATGTGTGCAACACTTACCTGCATTTGGGCTGGAGGGCACGTGCGGAGTAGTACATTTGATCGCTCTCCTGTGAGACGCCCACAGCTGCATCACTGGCGCAGGAGAGGGAGGGTGAGTGTGATCCGAGACTGGCCCAAACTTATAACACCTGTCCCCTCTGGGGACCCAGAGCATAAACATGCATTCTTTTGCTGCTCTTTTGTCGGATGTTTTGGGTACCACTGAGGTGTGAAGAAAAGAGATTCTCACCCAGCCCTCCTCGGGGGGAGGGATTAGTGCATTCAACCTACTCCCAAAGAGCAGCTCCCATTCTCTTGGTCGCCCATCTCAGGCCCCTGTTGCTCTTCCGCCACCTGGCTCTGGCGGGGTCTGGATGGGCGGATGGCTGCTTTCCATTTGCAACCTTGGCTCCATGGCGCTGCTTTGATGGAGGCTTGCTGCGTTTGCTCTGCGCCCGGAGTGGGGAAGGCGGTGGCAGGGGGATGCCCCTGGCAATGAGCAGACCAAGTGCACTAGCACTGGCAGCCGGTGGAGGCAGCAGCTGCACACCGTGGCAGGATTTGTTTGATGACCCTCAGTCCCGCTTCTGTGCGGGAGAACTATTGGGTGAAGTTCTCACTGCGTCACCGAATCAAGAGGCCGGTCTGGGACACTGGGGCACTAAAAATAGAGTGTTGTAGCTCTCCTTCCTGCTGGCCAGACGCAGCCAGAGATTCCTGAACCACCACCGTGGATACTGGGGCTTTACCCAGAGACCACACAGACCTTCGACCTTGGAAGCGAGTGAGGGGAGGTCGTGTAGAGCCGAGAGACCTTGAGAACTTCTGGGTCATGCCCACCCTGGTGTGGTCCTTCGGTGCCTTGTGGCCTGATGAACAATTGCATTGCAACCGACCAGTTTCCACCGGAGGGACCTTCCGTGTATAACCCCGCGCTGCCTCACCATCGCGGGTGGTAAGGAGGATGGAGCCACAGAGGCAGTTTCTGGCAGTGAAAGGTGCTGTCCACAACCCAGTGAGCTCCTCGTGCACTTCCGGGAAGAAAGGCACTGGTGTGGGGCCCTGAAAACCAGCTCGAGAGCCACCCTGAGAAACAAATCATCCAGCCTCAAGGGCTCTGGGCGCAGTGGATGGTTCCACTTGAGTACAACCCTCTCCAGCCGGCCTGGGCAAGCGTAACCCAACTCTACCGGATCCAGATCCGGCATTGCTGGCCGCCCAGAGGAGCATCGCAAACCAGATGATCATCTTCAGAAAGGTCTGGCTCACCCTCATGATGCAGTATCCATCATTGGGTGGAGTGCCGAAGGATAAGAGTGGTACCCTCCACGTGAGAGTCCCCCCCACTTCTGTGCAGCTCCACTGGCTTGAAGTTCCGATGGAAGAGGACCCTCGAGAGTGTGGGTTCCCTGAGTGAGATTCCTCACACGTCTCGTAAGTCAACCATTCGACTGCCAAAAGTAGATCCCCGTTTTTTGCCGGGGGGAATACTAGATTCTAGGCAGATGCACTGGAACCTGTCCCTTTGCAGAGGCCAGGTATCGGAGGCCTGTGGTCCTAAAACTCTGCACAGTCATTCTCTCTCCCCAATAGCAGCATGACTGGTACCACAAAATCAGCCTCATGGCTTAACGCCCAGACCATGAGGCAGCGATTGTATCCGTCACCCGTGGCCCGGTATGATGGTAATGTTAAATCCATAATGCAACGGATGATGAAAAGCAATCTTTAAAAAAGGGCACTTCTTTAAAAAAGACGCCCGTAACTGCAACGCGCTCTTTTTAGAAATTGTGCCCTTTATATGCCTAAACTGCAACAGTGGAAATGGCCCCTTGCAACACACAAACTGGGGGTAGTGCAGCCCGAGTGTGTGTGCAAACCCACTGACACAAGCACAAGAAACCACCCTCGGCGCGCGGAAGCGCCAAGCACTGCCAACACCAGGAGTTCTTAAATAGCTGCAAGCTGAACTCATTCAGCTCTTCCCCAAAGAAGAGTTTTTCCCCCCGCAGTAGCAGAATATGAAACCACTCAGCTCCTAAGCGAAAAGTCTTCGAAAAGTGATTAGCCGCGCAGATTCTGCCTTAATTATACCTCACCGGCTGCCATCGGTGGCAGCTGATGCAATCATTGTATCCCATTGTGCATTGGCTCATTTAGTTTACACTTGAAGTAGATTGGTCTCTCTAAAGGGGGTCGCACACCAGACGAGAAGCGCAGCGCCGCGTCGTGTCGCGCCACATCTTTAAAATTCGAACACATTATTCTCTATGAGTGTACACACACCGGCGGCGCCATTCATCGTCTGTCCGCAGCGCCCAGCTACGACTCAGGATGCTGTTCAAATTTCTGCCGCTCCACAGAGCGCCATCTGCATAGTTTTGTATTAAATAACATAATATTTGTTTCAAATCGTTGTTCATACATTATACTAAGATACCACTGCTGCAAAATACTACTTACATTAGTTGTACAGCTTGAATAAAATGTAAACATATAATTAAATGTATTATAAACGTAGTCCTTTTAATCTTTTTCTCTCGAGACATTTAATACAGTATTTGCCTGTTGTGATTACATTCAATGTCGTCGGCAGCCACCTGCTGGATTTACCAGGTCACAACCGTCACAACACACTTCAGGACATTTAAATAGCGGAGTAGCGAATCGCAAAAGACGAAAAACTAATCAACTACGTAGGGAAATATCCACAATTATATGCAACCAACCATTTCTTCAAAGACAACATGAGGAAGTCATAAACGTGGAGGAAGATAGCGTTTGTCATCGGTTTTTCAGGTAAGAATGTCTAATTTTCGATCTAATGTAAAATGTTCAGTGACAGTCCTTGAAAACGTTAAGAAACAACAACACCAATAAAAAAATATGTGGCTTCTTTGTTTTTATTGAGCAAACAAATCAGTATTAGTAGCTACAGCATTAGAAATGTTGAAATTGCTTATAATAGCCTAATACAAAACAATTGATGAATGGCAATCTAGAATGCTAATGATAATCTAGACTAAATTATAACACAGATTTTACATTAATTAACGTTCAAAACTCAGCTATTATCAATTAAAATAATATATTTAAAACTCATTCATCTTGCTGCTCAGAACTTGATTCGATATTGAGCTCCAGCGTATAGAATGTGCGCGTCTGGTGTGCGATACTTCGAGTTGTCCTACATGTGGCGCGACGCGGCGCTTCTCGTCCGGTGTGCGACCGCCTTAAGTGAGATCCCAATTCGTCAGTCTCGACTCGAATGTGACTCTAAGTGACCGGCTGAAAGGGAACCTTTGCTTCCAGCTAAATCATGAGTCCTCTGTTGATAATACTGCTTCTCTACCGGAAAAACTTATCTTAATCAGTAGACAAATATACACAGAATGAGTACAGTTTACAACCAAAAACAAGTCCAAAACAGTTCTAAACAAACATTTTAGTGGATTTTAATGTGAGAGGACAACAAGGAATTGATTTTTTACACTAGAGGAAATTGTTATTGTGAATGCACTATGGATTATAAATTATTATGATTTTGGCCAGAAGCAATTGTTTCAAGTTTTACAAACACATACCTTTTCTCTTCCCAAGACATTAATTGATTGACTGGATTATTGTGATGTTTTTATCAGTTGTTTGGACTCTCATTCTGATGGCACCCATTTACTGCAGAGGATCCATTGGTGAACAAGTCATGTAATGTTAAATTTCTCAAAAACTGTTCTGATGAACAAACAAACTCATCTATATCTTGGATGGCCTGAGATAATTTTCAGCAAATTTTCATTTTTGGGTGAACTATTCCTTGAAGGTACATTTCTTTCCTAATTTTTTTTCTTTTTTTTTTCTTTAAGATTGCAGAAATCCTCTTGTGCATGACATCAAATAAATGATTAATGAGAAATTAAAAATAATAATACTAGATCACCTAAAAAGTATATAAGTATCTAAGAATTGTAGCTGTGTCATTTGTAATGAGTGACTCATTACCATTCACAAGTAATCTACCCAGCACTGCTGGAAGACATAAACAAATGTTTTGCATTGTAGGATCCTAATCAGTTAGGGATGGATACACAAACACATACAATTCACTAAGAGAATGAATAATGGGTTTTTTAAAATATGCACATGTCTTGTGCAAGCCTGAACCCCTATTTCAGCCCAATTTATTCTCATTTAATATTATTATGAAAAAAAAATGCATGTGGTACTGTAATTACTATTTAATTATCTCAGTCTTATACAATGTTGATAAACAATAGAGCAAGAAAGAGACAGAAAGAGAGAGAGAATTCATTTTTCATGTGGTATTCAAACCAGAGATGGAATACAATACTTCAGACCATGCAACCTTTTTTTTCACAATGTGCTAGCCTTTTGAGAAAATGAAATATTTTGCTTCCTCACTCAGCAGCCCTACCTTCTCTGTGAACACAATAAAACCAAAAGACGAAGTCCTGATTCACCTGCCAAACAAAAATCTCTGTGACATATGAAGAAGAGACGATTGTGCATAATTAATTTTTTTATGGACTGCTGATAAAAGTTTTTTTACCATAAGCGATTTTCCAGCATAACAGAACATAAACAATACTTGCCAAAATTCCAAAATCATATAAACAGTGAAAATAGGACGATTCATCATGATTAATGTTCACTTGCTAGCTGAAGAATGTGACTTTTACAAATTTTTTGTGGTCCATATGGTGAAATATAATTTTTTTTTACTGCTTTGAAAGACAAATTAAATTTAATTCCACTTTTGTTTTGACTCCATAATAACATTTAGAAAGCGTAATACATTATATATCCAGATTTAATTAGTAAATAAGTCAAAATGTGAAGATTTATTATTCTATATTTTATCGGAATTGTGTGAAAAGATAGGCAAATGAATCATATTATATAATATATATATATATATATATATATATATATTATATATATATATATGATATATAATATATATATAACAGGAGGACAAATGCTGATGTAAATCTGAGGTCAAATTTCAGTTTCAGGTCACAAAGCATTGATTGTAAGAATCTGAATCTGATTATTAATGTAATGAGTATATTTTTTACTTTTATTTTTTATCCTTTATACCTATACTGCTGTTCTTAACATTTAATATCTACAAGAATAGAGTATTATAACTATGTCCTTGAACAAAGTGTCAATACGAGCCTTTTTCAAAATCAGCATAAAAGACAATATAAACATACACAATAAAAATTAGTACAGCATAATGTCATATGTGATATCATTCTTAATAATCAATGATAATACAGAATTACACCTAAACTTGAGATTCATTAGAATGCTTAAGAACTATTCTATAAATTATTCATTAAGAAAATTACACATTTACTTGTGCACTTTGTGCCAAACAGTGGGCCCCCACAGGAGTCTGTTCCACCACTTCACTTAAGGCCAAAAAAGACATCTTAATATGCATGTGTAAAGGTAATATTATGCAAAGGTTTGGATGACAAAGCGTCCTCTGGCAAACTGAAGCCTAGTTTTTTAAGTGCCTTTCTTGTACTATGTCCTTGCTTTGCAGCTATCAGCTAAACATGCGCTCATTGTTAAGGGGAGCAAGTCATATTTCTGTCAAAATAAATGTCAGTGGAGACACATTTCACGGTCTCTGATAGATTAAGTCATGTAGGGAACATAATCCTGTGCTGATAATATACACTAATGACATACTCAATCAAATACCCGTGGGTTTTTGCAAACAAGGACAAAAATAGACTAAAAGGGACAACAAAAGTATACACAATGTCAATTAAATCAAAAACAGCCACAACACAAGATTAGACTAATAGTGCATTTTTTAAATGGCATACATGATGCCACCATAGAAGGGACTACAAAAGAAGAATAATCATGGCTGATTTGAACCTAAAAAAAAAAAAAAACACTTCAAAAGGGACCTTTGTTATGAAAAGTTTTGTAATGAGTTCAGCAGATGGACACTCTGAGAAGTTCTCTCCAGAAATATGTTTTGGTTGAGTAAACAAAATGGTGTGGAGAAGAAAAATCATCAGTGTCTGTAGCTCAATTAAATAATAATAATAATAATATCATGCTTTTGGAACTGCTTATTGCTGTTGTTGTTATTTTAATAGAGGGAGTTGAAAGAAAATATGGTTACACACTTTATTTTAAGTTATCCCCTTGTTACTGTATGTAATGTTGTATGAGTATACAAGGTAAATACTAATAAAAAAGAAACATTAATTAGCATGTATACTTACTATAGGGTTAGGGTAAGAATCAGAGTTTGGTTTAGTTGTGCATAATTTACTGTTATTACTGTAGGGAAGTACATATAACATGCAACAATGCAGTGGTGTATATAAAGTACCTTAAAGCCATACTCAAGTAAAAGTGCAGATATCTTACCAGAAAATGGACTAAAAATCTATTAAAAAATCTATCATTCTTTGGTAGAAGTTGAAGTCACCGTTTAGAATATTACTTGCATAAAGTTTTTAAAGTATGTGATATTGATGTTATTTTTTTTTTTCTTTTTTTAAACATACTTAAGTATTGAAAGTAAAAGTACAATGCAAAGGAAAAAAAAAGCAATAATAGATATATATATATATATATAAAAATGTTCATAGCACAAGTAACAATATTGTGTTCAGTTTTAACTCTTTCTCTCTTTCTTCCATTTTGTATTTTTGGGTAAAATAAGAACACTTCTGGTACTTAGTGCCTTTCATTCCAACATAGAACACATTTCTGGAATCTGCATCTGAAATAGCATTTGCATGTATATTTGCACAGTTTAATGTAACTAGAAGGGACATGGATGCATTTAACCTGCAGTTGTTTTGTTTTAACATAAAACACTGAATGGTGACAGCAAGTGACTGTTAATGAGTGATCATTGAGATTTAACAGATACATTCAAACAGGCCTAATTCATTTCAGGAACAAAGCATTTCACTCTGTGTGGAGTGAATCACTGAATCATTTATTCATACGATTCGTTCAAAAAGCTGATTCATTCAGTAATAATGTAAGCATTGCTCCAGAATATGTGATCTTTGTTTGGAACTATGGCCTTTGCTTGGCAAAAATGTGGAGCAAAAACAAGCAACGAGTATGTCTAAAAGCAAAAAGTCACTTATTGCTAACTTTACTGAACTTGTATAAAATGATTATTAAATTAGTTATCCTGCTGATATCTGAAAAAAAAAAAATCTTTAACTCTTTGTGTGATATTGGTTAAAAGTTAAAGCTATATTAAATTATATAAATATAAAAAAGCATACAGAAGCATTTTTTTGCCATCTACAATTTAGAATGCCTTAAATTTTTTTTGTTTTTTTGTTTATTAGTTTTGTCTATTGGTTTTATTAGACTAATAAATCACGCGGCATGATCTCTGTCTCTGTTTGTGTGATTTGGTGATATACTCTTTTTTTGATAATGTCAGGATCGCACATCATTACAACAACACTTACCATATTATCACAGAAGTTATAACTGTATATACATGAACCCCAGACTTCGACTTGGGGTGGAAAATGAAATCATCATGATTCTTACCCACTTGTTTCACATGAGCAAAAGGTATTTTTAAAGTCTAAGTTGCAGACACCAGACCACTGATTCGTCAAACCTGTTTCTCTGCAGTCCGTGTTGTTCTGACTGTTTTGTAGTAAGTAACGAATATGCTTTGGGAAAATGTATCAGAGTAAAAGTATACATTTTAATTAGGAAATATAGTGAAGTAAAAGTAAAAAGTTTGCTGAAATATAAAAAACTCAAGTAAAGAACAGATACTCTAAGAAATACTTAAGTACTGTAAAGTATTATTAATTTGTTACATTACACCACTGCAGCAGTGGCACTGTAAAATAAAAGTCTTACAGAAAAAACAAACTGTGGCATTTCGGTGTTTAATGGTGAACTATACACCTTTGTTTGCAATACCTTTAACTACTACATACACTTAATATATATAACAAAATATCAAAGTATTTGTTTATTAAATAAAATACTAAATAAACATATTTTTCATAAAGAGAGTTTAGCATTAAAAAAAGCATTTTTATTTTAGTTGCATTCTAAAAAAGTTTTATCACCTACATCATAATTATATGGAAATATATTAAATAATTTTACTTAAATATATTGAGTTTAAACTAGATGAAATCATGTCCATTATGTATTTTAAAGCTAAAATTCAATAAAATCATTTTCATTTTAATTACATTATTTGCTCCAGACTTTATCCTTTAAATCTGAAAGTATCTTCATTTTAGAAAGTAAAAGAACAATACTAACCATCCAAAAATATGCAAAAATATTTTATACATTGCAACATTTATTTTTTCAGAAAAAGTTAGTTTTCCCCTAAAGTAAATCCATCATTCACATGCAAGAACATGTAAGAGTGATAATTTAGGAGTTACTGACAACTTACACAGCAACCTGTCTAAAAGCATACAACCTGACATGTCTGCCTAGCAAGGAGGCCACAAACTTAACCTTTCTGACCTCATAGGACACCATGATTCATGACACAAAACACATTTTTTTCTGACACTTGGCCTTATGTCAGGAAAAGAGAGCGTGCTGATGTTGGACATTTTTCTAAGAGCTAAAAGCCTCCGCTCACTCCCTGCGGCTTTATGAGACGGATTGAAAAAAAAAAAAAAACGCTCTGAAGTCTGGGCTGCTTTTAGAACACTGAGAACACTGATTGTGTTGTTTGCATGGCTGACGGGCCATTGTGGACCGGGTCCCTGTTGAGCCAGATCAGTTACTTGTGATTCATGTGTTTCTAAGGATTGATATGCTTGGGTTACTTGAAATGCAGAGTATGTCACTTGGGCTCAAGGGCAGCTGTGTAGATGGATTCGGATGTTAGAATAACCGTAATGTAAGTGCTAGTATTAGTTGGTCAAGTGCTGGCGAAAAAGATGAGTCTTTAGATGTTTTTTGAAAAATAGTAAAGACTCAGCTGTTCGAATTGAGATCGGGAGGTCATTCCACCAGCCGGGCACAGTCCAGGAAAAGGTCTGTGAGAGTGATTTTGAACCTCTTTGGGATGGCACCACAAGGCGCCGTTCACTTGCAGAAGTTTGAACTAGTGAGTTTAGGTATATTGGTGCCGTGCCAGTGGTCATCTTGTAGGCAAGCATCAGTACCTTGAATTTGATGCGAGCGGCTACTGGGGTGCCAGTGTAACCTGATGAGGAGAGGAGTAACATGAGCTTTCTTTGGCTCATTGAAGACAACCCTCACTGCTGCATTCTGGATCAGTTGTAGAGGCTTGATAGTACATGCAGGAAGGCCTGCAAGGAGAGCATTACAATAGTCCAGTCTGGAGAGAACAAGAGCTTGTACAAGAAGTTGGGTGGCTTGCTCTGACAGGAAGGGTCTAATCTTCCTAATGTTGTATAAGGCAAATCTGCAGGACTGGGTCATTGTAGCAATATGGTCTGTGAAGCTTAACTGATGATCCATCACAACTCCTAGGTTTCTGGCTGTTCTGGAAGGAGTTATGGTTGACGAACCCAGCTGTATAGAGTAGTTGTGATATAACGATGGGTTAGCTGGAACCACCAGCAGTTCTGTCTTAGTAAGGTTGAGCTGAAGGAAATAGACATTAATCCAACCAGAATAGCAACTAAAACAGGCTGCAATGCGAGCAGCTACCGTCGGATCATCTGGTTGGAATGAGAAGTAGAGTTGAGTGTCATCAGCATAGCAGTGATAGGAAAAGTCATGCTTCTGAATGACAGATCCTAATGATGTCATGTAGATGGAGAAGAGAAGTGGTCCAAGTACTGAGCCTTGAGGAACCCCAGTAGCAAGAAGTTGTGACTTAGAAACTTCACCCCTCCAAGACACCCTGAAGGATCTATCTGAGAGGTAGGACTTAAACCACAGGAGTGCGGTTCCAGAGATGCCATTACATCTGAGATGACAGTAGAATCTGGTGATTAACTGTGTCAAAAGCAGCAGACAGATCCAGCAAGATGAGTACTGAGGATTTGGAAGCTGCTCTTGCCAGTCACAGGGCTTCAGTAACCAAGAGAAGGGCCGTCTCAGTTAAGTGGCCGCTTATGAAGCCAGATTGGTTGCTGTCCAGGAGGTTGTTCTGTACCAGGAGGTTGTTCTGTACAAGAAACATAGAAAATTGGTTGAACACAACTCGCTCAAGTGTCTTTGCAATGAATTGAAGAAGGGATACCGGTCTGTAGTTTTCTAGAAGTGCTGGATTTAGAGATGGTTTCTTAAGCAGTGGGCTTACCCGAGCCTACTTAAATGCTGAGGGAACTGTACCAGAGTGAAGAGAGGTGTTGATAATGTGGGTAAGTGAAGGTATGACTGAAGAAGAAATCGCTTGAAGGAAGTGAGTGGGAATAGGATCAAGTGGACAAGTAGTAGGATGACTGGACAGGATAAGTTTGGAAACGTCCATCTCTGAGAGTGGAGAGAAGGAGGAGAGAGAGTGTGTATTAATGGTTATGAAGTTATCATCAGTCTGTGGTGTGGAGAATTGGTCACTGATGGTTCTTGTCTAATTTGTGAAGAAAACTGCAAAGTTGTCGACTGTAAGAGTCAATGAAGGAGGAGGTGGAGTTTTGAAAAGTGTGCAAGAGTCAGGACAGTTGTTAATTTTGTTGTGGTAGTATGATGTTTTAGCAGTGAAGACATTTGCAGAGAAGGAAGAGAGGAGAGACTGATACACACTGAGGTCGGTAGAGTTTCTTGATTTATGCCATTTCCTCTCTGCAGCCCTGAATTTAGAGCGATGTTCACAGAGAACATTCGGACAGCCAGGGGGCAGATGGGGTGGTGCATGCTGGTCTGGATGACAGTGGGCAAAAGTTGTCCAAGCAAGAGGTCAGAGTGGAGCAAAGAGTGTCAGTAGCACTGTTCGTGTCCAGAGCTGAAAACTGAGCGAGTGAAGATAGTGAGGATGAAACCATAGAGGATAGGCGAGATGGAGAGAGTGAGCGTAGGTTCCATCGAAAGGTGACCTGCGGTGGAGCGTGTGTCGCTTCAGGAGTAAGTGCGATGTTAGTGGTTATGAGGAAGTGGTCTGAGGTGTGCAGTGCAGCAACTAATGTGTTGTCCATGGAGCAACAGCGCGTGTAGATGAGGTCCAGTTGGTGGCCTGATTTGTGAGTCGCTGTAGTAGACGCTCGCTTGAGATCAAATGTGGTGAGCAGAGTGTTGAAGTCAGCAGCCTGGGGTTTATCTAGGTGGATGTTGAAGTCACCAAACAGTACCAGAGGAGTACCATCCTCAGGAAAGTTTGATAGTAACACATCCAACTCCTCCAAGAAGTTTCACAGTTGACCTGGGGGACGATAAACGACCACAAAGTGGATTTTAACAGGGTGGGTTATAGTGATTGCATGTGATTCAAATGAACTGTTACCTGTAAGAGATGGTTGAAGATCAAATTTCCATTCTTTTGAAATAAGGAGACCAGTACCTCCACCCCTCCCAGTCGTACGAGGGGTGTGAGAACAAGTGAAATTAGTGGAGAGGGCTGCGGGAGTGGCAGTGTCTTTGGGTTTGATCCAAGTCTCAGTTAGGGCCATGAGGTTGAGACCGGACTGAGTAGCAATAGAAGAAATAAAGTCTGCTTTGTTAACAGCAGACTGGCAGTTCCAGAGACCAACTGGAATAGAGAGTAAAGTAGTAGAGGTCAGAGGGACAGGCCGTAGATTTTTGGGATAGGCCTGCCTCCGACATACAGTGCGTGCTCTCTGAGTGTTAGTAGTAATAGTAGAGATCTGAAAGCACATAGTGAGTACAAGTAACCTAAATAAGTAGTTGAGAACAAGCTACACAAAAAGAAAAGAAAGGGGTGAAAAACAATACTCAAGTGCTTTGTCTGTGTCCTTGCTCGGTGGAGTCGCGCAGGTAGAGTCGATGGTCTTTACACTTGTCGGTCTTCACATGAGGAGGCTTCACACGAGGAGGCTTCACACAAACGCTGCCGCGGTGAAACTAACCACTTTCATATTTGCCTGGAAAGAGAAGCTTGAAGTGGAAAAATCCAGAACCCAGATAAAACAGGGGAATTAACCAAAGTGCTTTTAATTTTCTCAGAAGGCTCACCTGATGGTCTTACACCATTTAAATGGTACTTTTGGACTGAGAGAAAGGTCAGTTAAAGGGTGAAGCAACAACAAGAAGAAAAATTCCTGCAGAAATTCCGATAATATCCCACCATGCAAAAAAATCAGTGAAGTTAGCGACGTGAGTGGTGGGCGCTGGGGAAGCAAGTGATTGCCTCCACCTTGGACTCAACATGTCGAACTTGTTGTCCTACCAACAACTTTCCCTAGATATAAGTCTAGGGGGTGGGCGATATGGAAGAAATTCTGTCAACTTTCTGTCAATTCTGTCATAGTGTTTTATTTCTTTCTTCTTCTGAACATAAATGCTTATTTTGAGGAGCGATGTAAAACCAAACAATTGCTGGTCCACAGTGACTTCCATAGTATTTTTTTTTGCTACTATCAGGAGATTTAATGTGGACCAGCAACTGTTTGGTTACCACATTCTTCAAAATATCTTATTTTTGTGTTCAGCACAAGAAAGAAATTACAGGTTTGGGACAATGTGACAGTGACTAAATAATGACAGAAATTAAATTTTAGGGTAATGACAGTAGGCTGCATGTTTAATAGTCCTACTGTCACTTTAAGACCTGCACGCATCTGCAGCTGATAGAATGTGCGCTGTAGCATGATACTACGATATTTCTTCAAAAGCAGACCGTGGAGACATTTTTATCATCCAAGATCAAAAATCCGTCATATCACCAACACCCCCTAATCGTCCTGTTTTGCTCGGACCAAATTCACATTTTGCACAATTAACCAGCGACTCCTGCACTAACATCCCTCGCTGCAAATAAAACCATAGGCACACCAATATGTCCCAAGCTTTTTTGGACTCCAGACGAAACGCAGCGCATGGATTTTAAAAGTCTGGTGAACCTTTCCAGTGCCCCCTGCTTTCTGGTGGTAAGAACTGGAAGTGCAATGTGGAGTGGTATAGTATGCACTGATTCAAGCCTTTTAAACACCGTGACCATAACCATTCCTTGTCCTGACTGTACAGTGCTTGGAATGTCTAACCTATGAAAAGAAATTTGATAAGTGAGCTTCACGATCACGGGTGCTGTAATTCTTCGCAGAGGACTTGCCTCCGAACACGTCTTCATACGTGCACTTGTTAATGATGACTCTTGTTGAGGTAAGGCCCGCGACACAATCAACTATTACAACGCTTGAATGGTTCACCAATAGTTGGAATAGGATGTAAAGGTGCTGGTGAAATATTCTGGTTCGGTTTTCCAGTCACTTGGCACACATGACAGCTTCTGCAATAGTTTTTCTTTCCATACATCACTCTTTAAGACCGGCCAGAAACAAATGTCGGGAGTATGCTCTTGTAGATTTTATTAACTCCTAAATAGACCGGCAAAAGAACTGGTCATGCGCGAGATTCAAAATTTCAGTCCGATATAAAGAGGAACTACATATATTCTTGCTGACTTGCCATTCATCATCAGCAGTTGCGTTGATTGGTCTCCATGTTCCTCTCATCTACACTCCACATCACAACAAAGTATCCTTGAGATACATGTTCAAGTCTCCCCATCAGCAGAACAACAACTTCCAAACGGATGACATTGCGTTACATCATCTTCCTTCTGTTCATCAATAATGCTGCTCCGCCGTGATCAATAGACAACTTGGTCAAATTCTAACAAAATGTACATTCCCTTTTTTAACAGCGATGTCTGACAACCATTATCAGCAGTTTGGAACACTTACTCTTAGAAGAATGTGAAGTAGAGAAACGTATCTTCTTTCAAATCAAAGTCCACTCTCCTTCTAACTTCCTCATCTTTCAGTCTCCTGTGCCATAGCACGAGTAAACAGCGCACGAAGGAAATACCTCTTGGTAGTTCTGATTGAGTTCATCAGGAGTAGAAAACAGAGAAAAGGACGTACTCGTCAGGACTGGCAAAAAACTTCCCTCCCACTAAGTCATTCCCTAAAACAAATGTATATCTTGAACAGGAAGACTGGCCGCACACGCAACAAACATGCTCCCACAACAATAGAGGAAATCAAGTTCAACTTGCATGCAAAGGCACGTTCACAAAGCCCATCTATTCGAACACCCTGTACTAAACGCTCGAAACCATAGAGCGCTGATCAGGCAAAGGTAATCTTCCTTCCAGAATAAAACTCTGAGCAGCGCCAGTATCACACAGAGGATTTAAAACGTTGTTTGGGGGGTGGGGACAGTAAGAGCTACCTACCAAAGACACAAATCGCATCCATAATAAACGGCACATACCCCTGTTCCTCCTACATGTCAGCCTTTTGCGAAGCTAACAACCTCCAGTCCTTCCAACTGTCGAGAGGACATAAATAACCCTACTGGTTTGTGGACACTATGTTTTTTCTTTCAACACATTACACTCTGCAATAATGTGTCCACCGTTTCTTGCAATAGAAACATCAGGAGTTTTGAAAGACACGGTCATGCGAACTCCTCCACCGCGTTTAATCTGTTGACAAGCAACCTCGCAATGTAAGCCGGTGAGACCAGCGCCTACGGCTGATTGGGCGATGATTTTTTGGGTAAAACGAAACCTTCTTGTTTTAAAACATTTTTCATCAGCCAAAGCAGCAGCAGTGAAAACATTTAAGGAACTTTCTGTTCATTAATATATGGTGCACCATTCTGGATGACAGTTTTTTTTAAGTCGTCTGAAAGAATTAAGTTGCGAAGTTCTTCAAATTTTTCACTTTCAGCAGCTCACCAGCGATCAAACATTGATTCGTTTTCAAAAAAAATTCAACGTAGGTCTTACACTGATTTTTCCGATAATTGCGAAATTTTTTGTGGGTAAGCCTCAAGAAACAACTAATCAACCCTGAGACAGCACTCTTTACCTGTTCATAATCCGGGACTCCTCAACAGATGAAAGAACAGTACTGCCTCCTGGGCCCTTACCGTTACATTGGTACGCCCTCCAAACCGTACGCATATGCAGCAACATTCCTGCGTCTCTAAAAGGCAGAACCTTTTAATATTGTGACTCAACTGCAACTCCAAAAGCATCTGTGGCACCCCCTTTTTCACAGCATCCACTCCGTATCCTAAGGCGACAAGCTTGTTCCATCTCACAGCCTTTTCAACTCGGTTCAGTGTTTTTTTCACCCTCTCTTTCAATGCCCCAGTCCCTCTTCTCCCCAATCAGACTCTTTTCATGCTCTTCAGCCTTTAAAACCTGTAACTTACAGCAGAAGCCGCATCTGAACTACCCTCAATGGATTTCCGGATATTCTTCTAGTTTTGCTCCGTCCGCACCAAAAACACCTTCTTATACACTGAGATCAACCGAGCATATCTTGAAAGGTTTGTGTTAACACATTGCAATCTCTAAAACTGACATTATAATGATCTGTTTGATTTTCATAAGGTCAGCTCTATTTATTTTAAATAAATCAGCTTGCTTAGGATTCACAATAAATTCCCTTAAGGCCCAACCTGTTTAGTACGGGCAGGTAAAAAACATCAAACCGTCTGTGACTTAAAGTACAAAAAAGTAATAATAAACGCGCAAGCAAATCAAACGATCAAACAAAGCCTGCGAGAAATGATTTAATCCTTGCAAACTAAATTAAAAATAGGATAGCCCCCAATATGTTACAGCCAGAACCAAATTTGGCGCATTTAAATCACACATAGGGCTGGACCGAACATATAAATCACAGACGCTGATCATTTTTTTTTTGTTGTGGTTAAACATCCTCGCGCCAAGTTTTAATCAAACAAAAAACAGAAACTGTTATTATCAAAAACAGCACAGATCACAAGTTGCACAAAATAGAAAAATATTTAATGAAAGACAAATATATCTATAAATAAATATAGATAAACAGCAAGAAGGTAGGGGCAGCTAAGGATACAAAAACCCTGACTACACCTGACACACTAGAGAGATCTTACCTAACTCCCCCCGAGAAAAAAAACAAACAAACAGGTGAGTCTTCCGGGCCACTGCTTCCCTCGCTGAACTTACTAAAATAACAAAACGTGACTAATCCGCTAGAATTCCCCCACTCACAACTCCACCTAAACGCTAGGGAAAAAAATGTCTACACAAGTCACACACAGAACAACTGCTCTACAAGCAGAGACCCATGTAACACGTGGTTTCGTTATTCTTTATTTGTGAATATGCTAATTTGTGCGGCGCTTGGTATATTGCGTCTGTGTTCTTTCTGTGTTCTTTAAGTTGCGCATTGTTCGTGAATCAACCGCAGAAATTTCTATGGCCACTTTTGTGGAATTGCACTCTCGCGCTAATTTGCCCTGTTTAGTAAAACTGGCCCTATATGTCGTTTCCCAGTAGGAGGTAGGAAAAATCAGAATTTTGAGTTGTCTAGAACGCAGCATTAGTTCCTGTTTCCTTTGTTCTAGTCACTAGCTCCTTAGTAACTTATTATGTTGTACACCTGTGTCTTGTTTAGTCCTCATTAGGCTTTGTATATGCCCTCAGTTTGTTCAGTTTCCTTTTGAGGTATTGTCTTTACCTTGTAAAGCTTTTATGTTTACCTTGCTTTGGATTATCTTCTTTGTTTCTGGTCATCCAGGATGATCAAGGATCATCCAGGTCACCATTGCTGGTTCCCTACAGCATCTCAGTTCCGTCCTGCCCTTCCCACTGTCTCCATCTAGCTTCCTGGCTCAGCCTTAAGCTTCCTGGTCCTTAGCTTTGTATTGGTGTTGAGATACCTTTGCTCTAACTCAGGCCTCCAAGCCACCCTATTGAAAAAAACAGCATATGCTGGTTAGGTATTCTTTGAAGCATGGTAGCTAGTTTAAGGTGGTCATGTGCTGGTCCTTAGTTGGTCATGAGCTGGTTTACTCCTTTAAATTAACTATCCAAATAACATCCAAACAAACAAACAACCACCCAATAACAACCCAAAAACAACCTTCCATGCTTCAACATGCTTCAAAAAAACTAGCTCATGACCTACTAAGGATCAGCTTAAACCAGCTCAAACCAAGCTGCCATGCTTTAAAATATACCTAACCAGCATATGCTGGTTTTTTCAACAGGACAGTGACCCACTTCAGCCTTTTAAGTCATGGGCATCATCTTGACTAAATGCTCCGCCATCTACTACCTCAGGGTCCGCTGTGATACTTCGTCCTTCAGGCTCTGCATTGGTTAGGCATCACCACAGCCCTCCATCCCTCCAGCTTCACCACTGTCCTCCCTCATTCCTGTTCCGCCAAAGTCTTCCAATTCTCTGGGCTGTGGCATGGTCCCCCAAGCCGTTTGGCTCAACCTTGGTCCTAGACCATCGGCATCACCCTGGGTCTTTGGCTTCTCTGCTCTGCCTGGGGCTCCACCTTGGTCAGTTGTCACCCTGGTTTAGCCAAGATTTAGCTCCTTCCTCCATCGGCTCCCCTGTGGGCTCGCTCTCTTTCTGGCTCCCCTGTGGACTCTCCCTATCAGGGGTCCTGACCCTCTTTCCTGTCCCCCTATATAGTCATCATTATCCCCTTCCAATGGGTGCAGTTTTTGTTTAGTAAATGATTACATGCGCCTACGCATAAAATACCATAATATGTTTGCAGATATTTAGGAAATATTCTAAGTTCACATTTGTTTCTTTGAAAACAATGCTACAGCCAGTTATTCTACTTTGAAATGTCGGAACCACTGTTTTCTGTTTGTGTGATTCCGCCCACTGCCAGTTTACCCATTAAGAGTTCAACACCCTGGGTTGGCAGTTGATGGAAAACACAGTGTACTACAACCATGGAAGCCATCAAACAAACTGGGTCAGAGATTACAGATTCTACACAACCTAAAATGCCTCGTCAACTTACAGTGTAAGACTCTGACTTGTTGCCACAGTCAGTTGTGCTCATTCCTGTTGCATGTCCCTAGCTGTCAATATTACATATAGAACCTATATTTACATATACGTTTAAATTGCATATTGAACCTACATATATAACCTAGAAACATAGGTTTGAATAAATCGGCCATGAAACCCATAGTTTCTGCGTATGAAGTTAGGTATAATTTAATTTCAGCCAAGAAATTAAATTATATTTTAAAGTATATTAATTATGTTAGCATATCTAAGTTATATCTGTTGAACCGTAGACAGCACACGTGGTGTTCATCTAATAAAGATCTTCATCGCTAGCAAACAATAGCCTTTGCAGATTTGCTTTCAATTGACTGTAGATCCAAAGCCACGTTGTCAACGCTCTTGATGTTCTTAAACTTTCTGTTACAACTCTGAGTGAACTGCTTCAGACGTCTCAGCGTGCGCGCACCAGGGTACTGAACTGAACGAATCATTCAAAACTGATTTGCGAACCAATTCACTGGTTTACCAACTGGTTTGATCAAACCTTGAACAGAATTGACTCAAAAGAATTAATCATTCGTGAATGGGCATTGCTCATTGCCCAGCAAAAAGTAGACGGTTGGAATAAACTAAAGCTTTTATAAATTGTATTGTATTAAGATATAGTAACGAGAGAGGAGCATCGCCCACAGTAACAAAGTAAAAGTAGTTTTTTCACTAAAAATTTAATAAAGTAAGAGTAAAAGTACCCATCTTTAAATATACTCAGAAAGTATTAGTTACCCAAACAGTTTACTCAAGTAAATGTAACGAAGTAAATATAACTCGTTACTACCCACCTCTGACTGAAAGTTGAGGAGTTTGCATCTATGTAGGATAAACTGAAATACCTCCTCAAACACTCTGCTTCAGTAAGTATGAAAACATTTTTAACATTTCACAGCCATTTTATAAGCTTTGCTATTGTAATATGGAAAGCTTGACAATTTAAGCTCAAAACTGATTAAATCTTGTTGTATTTTGCAAATATTTTACCACAGAAAAATTCCCGGAATTTGAAAATGTAACATTAAATTATGAAAGCAGAATTTTAATTGGGTTTCCAGCCATGTAATACTCTAACCTAGCAGGCCTGCTAGATGAATACTACTGCAGATGTCTTGGTTTCATTGAATAATGACAGAAGCAGCAAACAGACTTACCCACCCAATCCATTTCAGTGTATGGCAGAAGTTCAGAGCAAAGTATTGACAAGAACATCAGGAGAAAGATGAGAGGCATTCATCACGCTATGAGCTGACAGACACAGACACTGATCTGACAAGTGCTCCACTGTTAATGTGAGGCGTCTGACTACAACACCCACACTCCATCATTTCAGACCAGAACATGTTTTTCTAAGTTCTTTTTATGAGTATAAAACAATTCAAATATATACCACTGTGTGTATATATATATATATATATACAAGAGTTATAGTAGAGAAACATATAATGAATGTACTGTATGTTTTTTCTCTCTCTCTCTGAGTCATCTGTAATGCCTAATTGAACTGTATAATTTAAAAAAAATATATATGTAAAACATATAATGTCATATTTTGGGAGGATATAGGCTAAGTTAGCAGGCTAATACGCTAGTGGTGTAAGCTACAGCTAAGCTACAGTAGTACAAAATGTAAGCTAAAAGAAACATAAATCCTTTAAGACTATCAGTCTTTAATAGTTTTCAAGATTATTTCAATTAGGAGTTGTTTTCAAGAAATGTTAGTTTTATGTAGTGCATTCAAACTATTTAAAAAACATATTCTATAATAAAGCCCATTTCACTGAGATTTGATTTGCTGAAGTGTTTCAAAATTGCATTTTGGCAATCTGCAAAGTCAGTGGCGTTTACTGTGGAATTACAGGAGTGTAGATTCTGAGAAGCTTAAGTTATTATCAATATTTTCATTTTGATTTTCCATAGTCTAAAACAAACTGTTTTAGGAGAAGGGAGTTTGAAAGAGCTGAATTATTTTGAGGTTAGAGAGGCTGCTCAGCAACTAAAAGATGTTTTGTTCAGGCATGACTGTTCTAGCAGCACTTTGTAACCTTGACAAAGGTATTCAGCATGGCTTTAGTATTAGGACCGTCTCTGCCCCTGCACTTGTGCATAAAGCAGTATGAAAGCAAAAACAACAAATAAATCCAACCCTCTTGACTGAATTCAACCATACTAAATTGCATTTAAAAAGCTGGATGCTTTTTAAGAGATCAGATTGAAGCAATAAATCCAATTAATTTTTTTTCTTTTTTAATTTCTTCAGTCAATTTCTTGTTCCATTGTTAGTAGGAGAACAAGCGAACCTCTCTGCACTAATTATGGCCATAAATCACCTGAACAGTTGAATCTACACGAACTTGGCAGTTATGAGTCAAAGTCTCATCTGTGTGTAGGGAAAACTCTCCAATGACCTTGAATATGAAAGAAACGACTTGGCAAAACTTCACTTAAACATTTGGGCTGCAGATTCTTTCATCATCAACACTTCATTGACAACATCTTTAGGCAAAATAGGCTACAACTATTGTTAACATCCCCATAAATATTTATGCTTGTAGAATTCAGCTTAAACAACAAACTCATTAGCCCTCAGAAACAAAAAACAAGTTTTTTTATATTTTGGAAACTATTATTAAATGGAAAAAGGCTTTAATAGTACTGTAATTGCTACATATAAAACTTGCAGTGTGAGTAACTCATAACCTGCTAATAATTTACAAAGTATATTTAGAATTATATGACTGACCATAATATATATATATATATATATATATATATATATATATATATATATATATTACATTTGATACGAATAAATTATGTGGTATACTACAATATTGAATTGAAAATGTGATAGTAAGTCCTTCCAACTTTTTGAAACGATGTGATGGCCAGTGCAGCAAAACAAAATAAATCACTTTTTACATTGTAAAACACAGTAGTGTAAAACATTATAAGACACTTTTGGTTGCATAATACTGATAGTGACAAATTAAATACTAAAATATTTCTTACTGAAAACTTTCTTTTAAATGATTCTGCATTCCAAGACAACAGTTCAATTGTTCAGGGAAATCTACATCTTTGTCATCCTGTTTGTAACTTTTTAAATATAATGCAGCTCAAAAGTGTAAAATTAGGTCAGGCCACTGAATGTTTTAAGTGTGTTCTAGTCTCACCTCCTGGTTGGGGACACTGAGGTAGCTGCGGTGGGGTTTGAAGGCTTTGTGTGGCGGGCGAGAGAAAATCCAGTTTTTACTGAAGCTCTGGCCGAATACAGGCTGCAGCAGGAAGTAGGGTTTCTCTGAGTAATTAATCACCAACAAAAACAGAGACACCGCCACAATCAGACTGGTCACTATGACTGACTTCTTCTGTGAGGAGGGAAAGAAGAACAGAAAACATGGCATCGTTTAGCTTTTCTGACTCATGGGTAAAATGTGGCAGTGAAACATTCAGGCAAAATAGTCACTGTAACAGTCAAAAAGTGCTTGTTTTACTACTTTTTGTACAAATTGTTAGTGAAAGGAGATACTGTAACCTTCAAAAACCCTCAGGAGGTCAAACTAAATATTATATTAGCTGTTTTTATTTCTATCCATTTTATAGAAGGTTTGCCATTTTTGCAAAAACATGACAAACATGAAAATTATTAAGTGGTACCATGCCAACCTGCTGTAGTGGCAACATTTTCTACACTCAATAATAAACAAACCTCAAAACTGTCCTTTTAATCAAAAAATCCTAGAGAAGGTTGTTTATCATCAGCTCTCCCCCATTTTTAAATGGAAATGGCATTTTTGATAAATTGCAATCTGGGTTTTGAGCACATCTCAGCACAGAGTCAGCCCTCCTTTAAGTGTCTAACAACTTGTTGCTGACTGATGATTCAGAATAGTGTGCAATTCTACTCCCATCTTGATCTTAGTGCTGCATTAAGATTCAACACCCTAGTTTGTGAAATTTTGCTGAAGCATTTAAGATGGTGGGCAGAGATTCAAAGGACTGTCCTTGAATGGTCTTCATTCTCTCTTGAAGGGAGAACACTCTGTAGAATTAGGAAATATTTCCTGTATTACTTGGGGGCTTCCACAACAAGGCTATATATATTGGGCCCAATTTTATTTCCATTTTATATTCTTCCATTGGCTCAAATTAGTCAATATGCACAATATATCCTGCCATGTTTGAGATTATGATAAGAAAATAATGTATTTAAAGCAACTACTTTTCATGCTCAGCTATTTTTGTTAAATAATATTTTAAACAACCATATAACAAAAACATACTGAAATAATAAGATTATGATTTTGCAAAATCAATAATATCTTAATAGAACAAAGCTCTTATTTCTCAGTACATGTTCTAATGGTCTAAGCAGTCTAAAAACCCAACCCTTGGAAACAGAAGTCAGAAGTACAGCAGAAGTCGATCCTGTATTCCTTAAAGAGGATTGAACTTGACAGAAACTGAAGCTCATTTCTCTGTTTTGTACTTGACTGATCACAGAGGACAATTCAAGCTGATAAATTGTTATTTTTTTCCATTAAAACTGAATCTTCTTCTTCTTCAAAGTTATCTGATATGACACATTTTCCACTGAGTATTCCAAAAATACAAAAAAAGTCAGAAAGCTCTTTAAATTTGACTTCTCTGTTCTGTTGACATTCTCTGTTCTCTTTTCACAATGAAATATGGAGAACTGTCAAAGCTATCTCTGCATAATGATGTGCCTATGTGCCCACGGACATGATGCATACAGTTGTGTCAGAAGAAATGTTCGAAACTCTGAGAAAAATTACTTGAAACATGAATGAATGCATACAGCTTATAGACAAGTACTTAGACTATTATGGACATTCTATTTGAGACATGAAATATTATGTAATATAAACAAGAGCTGAGTTATTTTTCTTTTGAAATAACACTGTCTAAACATCTTATGAAATAAAAAGTAAAACAATTTAACTTTAAAAAAACCCATGAAATCAAAATTAAAAAGTTTTGAGCCTTTCAGTACAGGTCAGTTATCTGACATCAGAGAACATGCAACTGACTAGCAACAAGATGTAGCAAATCTTGGTTCCCTTTCAATCAGTAATGTTCGACGTTACGCTCTCACTCTGGAGCCCCAATCACCTCTGAGCTTTAGAAGAAAAGGCCAATGAGAATAGACGAGTGGAATTTGCATGCCAAGCCACTCCCCCGTACATACAGGTATATAACTTGGCGGTGTGCATCTGCTTATTCAGATTTTTGCTTCGGAGCCAATTGTTTCTTAAGCACTGCTTTTCTTAAAGAAGAAAAGGAATCTTCACCATCTTCAAACTGCAGGAGTTCTCAGCTGTGGAGAATCTTCCTTCTCTTGCATTTCAGAGGAGAGATTGCCTCGTTGCACACTGATAAGTGCCGCGGTCCTTTCCTGGGCAAATAAGCCTAAAAGAGCAATTTTCTACAGCAAGCACCCAGTTGTTGAGAGTGTCTTTTGAGATGTCTTTCCGATCATGTGCTCATTGGTGTGGTAGTTTTCTTATCTCTGACAATGGACACAATCGCTATCACATGTGTCTGGGCCATAAGCATGCTGAGACTGCGTTCGTGGATGGCTCGTGCCCACATTGTGAGCGCATGTCCAAGCCTACGCTAAGGTCGTGGCTCTCATTCATAATGAGTCTTCCCTCGGGCTCTACCCAGCCCAGTTCGTTGGGTCATAAAGACTCTGTGGCTGTGTTGATTAGGGACAAGGGTGACCTGAAGATCACGGTCAAGAATGTTCTGTCGGGGCAGCCCCCATGGATGTCCGGCCCCTCTCAGTGTAGCCCCGTTGAGCTCCCAAAAGATGGGGCCAGTTCGGGGCTCCGGAAGAGGATAAGATGTCTATCACTGCATCAGAGGAGGCGCTATCACCTTTGGAAGCAGACGATTCTTCTTAACTGCCCACTGCCGCGGCGGCTGCTCAGTCGCAGTCCGAGACTGAGTTGACGGCCATGCTCCTCCAGGAGGCCAAGACCATTGAGCTGGAGGTGAACTCTTCACCTACTCCTGAGCACTCGAGGCTCGATGATTGGTATCTGGGCTCTTGACGTGACTCCCTGCCACGCTCCGCCCCAGTGCCTTTCTTCCCAGAGGTTCATGAAGAGCTCAACAAAACGTTGAAAATCCCTGTACACTGCCTGATCACATCTGAGCTCTTCCCTCCTCGCTACCCTCAATGGTGGGTTGGCCAGGGGGTACGTTGATGTTGAACTGTTGAACTTTTTTTTCCCTGCGGATCTGCGAGTCTTGAATCTGTCCCTACACAGGCTTCCATTCAAGATGTTGACACAAAAGCGGATTCTTTCTTGCATTCAAGACCAAGTCTGGTTTACAGCTATCGACCTGAAGGATGTGTACTTTCATATCTCGATTCTGCCACGACACAGACCGTTTCTTTGGTTTGCCTTTACCAATGGATCCTCTGCAGTGAATGCACACGACTCTAGTCTAACAATTAGCATCTTGTGAAGTGAAAAGGCATGTCTGTTGCCTCCATTCCCAGTTATCCTCTAACATCAAAATGACAAAATCAAAATGACATATTAGAACTGTTTTTTGTTTGTAGACAGTGCTTGATATGGGCGTATTGTGACGAATTGCAATGAATTGTTCATCTGTCTTGCATTTATCAGTCATCATTTATATGTGAAATTACTCTGTGATCATTATCTACAAATATCAAGCCCTTTTTACCTTTATCTGGCTGGCACGCATTACCCATGGCAAGATGGTGGCAATTTATTGTTTTATCCGCGGCAAAAGTGTGCTTATCGTTGGTGGTCTACTGTGATAGCTCTTCCTGGATTATGCAAAGGAAAGTATCCTTGACATTATGTGACTAGCAGACCCCAGATAAAATACCCAAATAAAAAGAGTGGGAAAATGTTATAATATTTCTCTCCTGATTCAGACCAGATGGCTTTTCCACTGGAGAATACAGTATTATGGATAGAGGACACCTAATTCTAGTTGGAACAAATGGTTTGAAGTTAAAAACGTCTAGATGAATTTGTTTGTTATAAACATGCAGCTTCACAAGACATTAATTGATGGGGAGTCATGTGGATTACTCGTGGATTATTGGGATCTTTTTATCAGCTGTTTGAACTCTGATTCTGACAGCACCCATTCATTAAAGAGGATCCATAGGTCAGCAAGTGATGTACTATAATGCTAAATGTCTTTAAATTTTCAAGAAATTTGTAATACTTTTTTTCAGATTAGCAAAAGTTTGCAGGCCAAAAAGGTCAATTGTTTTTTTTGATATCAATAGTGTAACAATGCATGAACAGAAGACACAAGTCACTGTCAAACTACATAGCTGACTGTTGGTCAATTGATCAACCCAACATAATATAGGCATTAAATCTCAACAAATAAAATTCTAGATTAAGTGGATTCCTATTGAAATGACTGGGTTTCCCCACAAAAATTAACTGCACCTTTAAAACTGGATTACAATTATATAAAGTTAAAGTGTTTTTCTTTTTCCTCAGCCTCAAGCAACATCTGTGTACAACAATGTAACACATAACAATGCTTCTTGATGCAAGATAGATATAAAAGCGAATCCACCCGCTTCCGCTAAGGTGTGAATGTCTATGTTCTTTGATGTAGTTTGATGGCCCATAATTTGCCATCTAGAATGGAATTGTGTCTGGAATGATAGGGTGCCTGTCAGCAAATCTTTCTGAGCCAGTGGGGCTCAAATCTGGCACATCAAACATCTCAGGCAGGGTGTTTGGGTTTACACTTCACAGGAAGACATCAATTGTCACCGTAAATGACCATTTAAAGCTCAGACTAAAAGACTGCATTGCATAGATTGCTGGAATGTTACATCATTATATTAGGAATGGCCTCACATTTATGTCGTACCATTGAGATGAACAGTAAAGACTCAAAGGAAAGGAAGCACCTTGCGCATGTGTACTACTTGTAATTAGATTATATGCTTTTAAAATGCTATATATATATATATATATATATATATATATATATATATATATATATATATATCATAATATATATATATATATATAATTATCCAATTTAAAACTAAACAATTTATGTCAAAAGTAATCTAAAAGTGTACATTTATGCATTTAGCAGACACTTGTATCCAAAGCAACTTACAGTGCATTCAGGCTATATATATATATAATATATATATATATATATATATATATATATATATATATATATATGTATATGTGATATATATATATATATATATATATATATATATGTATATATAATATATATATATATATATATATATATATATTATATATGTATTATTTTATTTTTTTAACCAGTGTGTTCATGTGTGTCCCATGGGAATTGAACCCACAACCTTTTGCGTTGCTAATGCAATGCTCTACCACTGAGCCTTGTCTAGACTGGTGACCAAGAACCTGACAGTCACTCTTGTTGAGCTCCATGATCATATTGGAGACAGGAGAAATCTACAGAAGGACAAACATCACTGCAACACTCCACCGATCTGGTCTTTATGGCGGTGTGGCAAGACTCAATCCTCTCTTCAGTAAAGACACATGAAAACACACTTGAAATTTGCACACAAAAAAAAAACACCTAAAGGACCTTCAGACTGTGAGGAACAAGATAGTCTGCTATATGCATCATGTTTAAAGGAAACCAGGCACTGCTCATCACCTGCAGAGTACCATCCCAAAAGTAAAGTGTGCTGGTAGCAGCCTCAAGATGTGGGGCTGTTTTTCAGTGGCAGGGACTGAGGGACACATCAGAGTAGAAGAAAAGCTCAATGCACCAACATATTGAGATTGCCTTAATGAAAACCTAGTCCAGAGGATTCAGAACCTCATACTGGGCAGAAGGTTGACCTTCCAACAGGACAATGAACCTACAGTAAAAACAGCAAGAGTGGCGTATAGACAACTCTGTGAAAGTCCTTGAGTGGCCCAGCCACAGCCTGGCCTTAAACCCAATCAAACATTTCTGCAGAAACCTGAAAATGTGCATCTGCCCCCATCCAACATGACAGAGCTTGAGAGGTGAACAGGTGAGGTGAAGAATGGCAGATAATTGCCAAATGCTGATGAGCAAAGCTGGTCGCATCAAACAAAAAAGACTTGAGGCTGTAAAGTTACTTCAACTAAGTACTAAGTTAAGGGTATGAATACTTATGAAAAGTACTTATTTCAGTTTTTTTTTATTTTTAATACATTTACGAAGTTGTGACAATTCTGTTTTTGCCTTGTCAATATGGTGTATTGAGTGTGGATTGATGTGGAAAAAAGTAATTTAAAGCAGTTTAACAAAGCATATATATCACTAAAGTGATTTGAAATTAAATTAGACTGAAAAGGGCCATTTTAAAACACATTCTAATATCTCTGTTATATCTTGCAACAGATTCTTTCTCACTGCGGTTGTTAAAAGGCTCTAATCTGATTACAGACTAAAATTTGATTTGGTTTTGACAATCATCCAAGCAGTCATAGAGTAAAACTGATTTAGCCCCTAAAGCACTTAAATACTCAACCAACAGAGAGAGAGAAAAGAGGGAAAAACATCTTGACTGTTCATCTCATCAGTTCTTACAGCAAGGGGGAATAAAATGAAAATATCCCTCCATCTTGATTTCAATCTCCAGCCACAAATTTTGGCAAAGTGGTGTGTTAGATTCAGAGGGTGAGGTAAATGCTTAGGGGATAGGGAAAATGTCGAAGAACTTCCATCAGCAACAGCATATGACTCGTCTCATCGTTGTACTATCCATCAGGATAATCATTGCACAGGCCTTGTGTTCTGCACAATTTCACCCATTTCAGTGGAGAGGAATTATTCAAAAGCAAGGACAAATGGAAAGAGATGAAAGAGAGAGTGAGCAAGAGAGAGAGAACCACAGCGCCATCATAGGACAACTGTGACACTCAGAATAATAAATACCAATTTGATGCAATTAGGGACAACTCACTGTCCACTAATAGAAAAAAAGCATTGGCCATTACAGAATTGGCTATTACAGCATTGGCTATTACAGAAATTTATACAAGGTAATGCTAAATTGGTGAACTGGATTCCTTTTTTTTGGAAAAAAATGTGAGTAGTGATAAGGTTTACCATGGTTTTACTATAATAAAAGCTGTTTAGCTGTTATGGTCTGGTGTGACGGAACGGAAACACAGAAATCTAAACCAAGACAGATCATAATCATGATCTTTGCCCCCTCCCAGAATGGTACGTCCTCGCAAAGACAGAAATAGTCCAGAGGAGGGAGGGTGGGGGTTCAGGAGGCGGACGTGGGGCAGGCAAGGGGCAGGCAATGGACAAAGTGCATAGTCCATATGGCCAGGGCAGAGTGGATGGAGGGAGGAGCCCAGAGCAGGAGGAGCCAGATGGAAATCCAGAGGCCAGCCAGGATAGTGACCCATGGTGGAGTCGATGGCAGGAGGAGCCATGGTGGAGATATGGCTGACGACTCCAGAGGAGCCCAAGATGGAACCGAGCAGACGAAGAGCCAGGGTGACACAGAGGATCCGAAGGGCCAAGGCGGAGGCAGAGGTGGGGCTCCGGAAGACTGCTGCGGAGCCGGAGCGACTGAGGATGGAGATAGAGCCGGGGGAAGGAGAAGCCTGACAGAGCCAGAGGGACGGAGTGATGAGGTGAAGCCAGAGGAGTGGAGTCCTATGGTGGAGGATGGCCGACGACTGACCAAGGCGGAGCTGGAGGAATGAGGGAGCCCAGTGGAGTTGGTGGGATGACAGGCCATGGTGGAGACGAGGGAGCCAGGAGCCAAGGTGGAGCCAATGAGTCGGAGGACTGATGTGGAGTCCAGGTCTCAAAGGCTGGAGGTGGAGACAGGGGATCCTCCAACCCCGAGGTAGCTGGTGACAGGAAGTCCAGAAGCACAACCAACCCACTGGACATGGCATGCTGAGGGTGAGCTGAGGGGCTTTTCTGAGGCAGCAGAGGCAAAGCTGATGGACTGGCTGGCTGATACAGAGGAGGAGGGAGTGGGAGGCTGGGTGTGAACACAGGAGGACATGAGCTGGGTGGAATCAGCGGAGACGCAGGAGTTTCAGGGCTGGACGGAACCAGCGGAGACATAGGAGTTTCAGGGCTGGACGGGATCAGCAGAGATACAGGATAACTGGGTAATACTCCTCCAAGTAAGTCTATTAAGTCCACTTTAAAACAGTCCATAAGTTCCTCATAATGTGGTCCAATCATCAGTTGCAGCTCACCCTCACCTGTGGAAATGTGGGCGGGGCTTCCCTCCAAGCCCTCGATCTCCACCAAAACTCCCTTGGGAACGGACAATGTTGCCAGCTCACGCAATTGGTCAGATGATGATCGAGGGTCAGGCTCTGTGTCGATGCTCGGCTTGGTCGCAATGGGCTCAGACAGTAACTCCATGCAGCAGGATGATGGCTGGCTGGTCTCTGGTTCGTGAGTGGGGCTGGAGATGTCCTCCTTGGCGGAGCTCCAAAAGAGTTCTTTTAATAATCCACAGAATGAGACAGGCACAACCAGACATAAATCAAACGAATATACATCAATAGCAGACAAAGGAACAATGGAGAACACAGGCATTAAATACTGGGAATTTAATCAGGGAGAAACAGAAACAGGTGTGGGGCTAATTAATCAAAAACCATGGGAACAAACAAGGCAAGATAACAGAAACACAGAAAACTAAACCAAGACAGATCATAACCGTGACAATAGCATTGAATGACTACCCCGTAGCACTCACACCTATCGTTATGAAGTGCTTTGAGCGACTGGTCCTAGCACACCTCAAGGACTGCCTCCCACCCACACTGCTGCCTACCTTAGCAATAGATGCATAGAGGATGCAGTATGTACAATGCTGCACTCTGTACTCACACACTTGGACAATAACAACACATATGTACGGATGTTGTTTGTTGACTTCAGCTCAGCATTTTAACACTGTCTTCCCTCCAAGCTGACCCACAAAACTTGGAGACCTGGACATTAACATCTCCCTCTGCAACTGGATTATGGACTTTCTGACCAACAGACCTCAGCATGTTAGGTCAGGCCACACCTGCTCCACCACCATCACACTCAACACCGGCATACCACAGGGCTGTGTGCTGAGCCCATTCTTCCACTCCCACGACTGCAAGCCTGTGCATGGATCCAACTCCATCATTAAGTTTGCAGATGACACCACGGTGATTGGCCTCATTAGATACAACAAAGAGACTGCCTACAGGGAGGAGGTACACCACCTGGCCGCATGGTGTGCTGACAACCAGAGCTGGGTAGTAACGGATTACATGTAATCTGGATTACGTAATCAGATTCCAAAACTCAAATACTTGTAATTAGAGTAAACTACTTTTTAAAATACTCGTAACCAACTACATTTACTTTTTTATGGATTACATGATTGCATATTATTTACACAATGATAATAAGTCGTTCACAATTCATTGATTCTCCTAAGTTTCTAACATTTATATTTTTCCTATTAAACCTGCGATTTATATACGTTCATGATTCTTCGAGTTTTTCCGGCAGAGAGGGGGAGGGGTGTCAGAATCGCGCTCAGAAAAAATCAGCAACAAGATAATGGAAAATGGAGGAGAACGCAGCCTTTAATCACTGGATGTACTGACATCTTTCATTTTTAATGAAAGACACAGGAAAAATTTCACTGTTCAGTGTAAGCCCTGCCTACCAAGGATTAATTTGCTGTCCATGGAAATCTTTGACCTAGCAAAGTTATTGCTGGGGATTTCATATTCTTTAATATATTTTTTGTTATGTTGATTTTTCTTCATTGTTACTACCATATGCACTTCAAGGCCCCGTCCACATGGAGACACGTTTAGCTGTATACACATCAATTTTGTATTGTATAGGCGTTTTGTCCACACGGATCCGGCATTTTGGGAGAGTGAAACCGATATTTTTTGAAACTGAGTCACAGAGTGGATAAATTTGAAAATGGCGCCTTTGGATTTTCGTGTGGACAGCAAATCTGTTTACTTTCTGAAACGATGATGTCTTCAGCCCATGTCTTGCCACTAGTCAGACACCCCGCTACATCACGTAACAGCAACAAAAAACATGAACAAAACACTGAACGATTGTCTTTTTATTAACTAACATTAACACAGATTAATAAATGTGTTGTTCCATGTTCGTTTGTATAACACGCGCAAGGTTTATTTGCGCATAGTCCATGTTCTTCATCTCCGTTTTTAGTGTAACTCTGTGGCAGAATTACAGCGCCACATGCTGGTCTGGCATGTATACTACGTTTTGTGTTGGTTTTGTGGTTTCGTGTGGACGCAGATATTTCTTGAGACGAGGAAAAAAAAAAAGATCAGATAGGAAAAGCTGCTTGAGATGAAAGATTTGACCCAAAAATGGTCTTTAATATATATATTAGCAATGTTATTGTTGTGAGTTTCATGTTCTTTAATATTCATTTTTGTAATATTTGTTTGTCTTTTCCTCATTGTTACTGTGCACTTAAAATGTTTTAAGATGGATAGAAATGTCATTGCTTTGTGAATTTAATCTTTTTCAAAATTCATGTTTGCAATGTAGCTATTGTTTGATGTTTTTCAATGATACAGTCATATACACTTCTAATGTTTTTTTTAGATTAAATATTTGACCTAGCAGTGATATTGCTGTGAATTTCATGTTTTTCAATATTGCTTTTTTGTAATGTAGCTGTTTTCTAAATTAACTTAATTCTAAGTAAATATGCTTTAAAATCATAAGATGTGATTTTGTTTTATTCGGTGTTACTAGTAAACACTAACAGCAAGGTACATTAGTGTTAGTATTTTTTAAGTATTAACTTTCCATACATTGCACTTGAAAAAGAAGCTATTGTGGCTCTTGTTGGTGAATTAAATATATATATTTTTTGGAATATATTTTTTCTTTGTATCTGTCAAAATAGTACAAGATTAGGCTAATTCAATATATATGTGATATCAAATTAGGGTTAGCACAAATGTAATCTAAATGTAATCAGATTACGTTACCAAAAATGTGTAATCTAAGAGATTATATTACTGACTACAAATTATGTAACTGATTACAATTCATAAGTAATCTACCCAGCTCTGCTGACAACAACCTGCTCCTTAACCACCAATAAGACAAAGGAGCTCATTGTGGACTTCAGGAAGAAGAAAGCAAGCATGCATGACCCCATCAACATTAATGGGATCGTTGTTGAATGTGTCCCCAGCTTCAAGTTCCTGGGAACTACCATCTCGGAGGACCTGTCCTGGACCACAAACACCTCCAGCCTGGTCAAGAAGGCTCACCAGCGCCTCTTCTTCCTCAGAACACTGAAGAAGAACCACCTGTCTTCAGCTATCCTGGTGAACTTTTACCGTTATGCGATCGAGAGCATCCTGACCAGTTACATACACACAGTCTGGTATGGGAACTGCTCAGTTGCTGACCGCAAGGCACTGCAGAGGGTGGTAAAAACCACCCAACGCATCACAGGGATACCACTTTCTGCTTCACTTCCAGTTCCAGACCACGTCAGTAAGAACTCGGCCCTTTGTTCACTTAATTTTACCGCAGATTCGTATACAAACAAGGCCCAAATCGATGCGGGATTTTCAGAAAAATTGAAACTAAAAGACGATGTTGTGCCGGCTATATTGGATCCAAGATGTCACAACACACAAGTGTGAGTTACTGTTTTTAATTATGTGATCACTATTGCTTTGTCTGTTAAACAGATTTTTTGATAGTATTTATGTGATTTTAACCTAAATCACAGCAGCATCCATCTGTGAAGGATGTAGACTGTCAAACATACACAAGTGTTAGCCAATCATAGCAGAAGGTGTTTACAACAGAGTCTACAATCCACCATGCCTATACAAAAAAATAGCCCATTACTTCTAAACTATGTTTTTATATGTAAAAGTGCTGATAACATTTTAAGTGGACCTCAGAGAACAGTACAAAATAAAAAACAGAGGCAGATCACAAAGAGCCATAAAAAGGTAATTATTGTTTGAAATTGATTTTCTTTAAAAAAAAAATAACAAAATTTGAAAAGTCTGAGACTTTGTTTTATACCAGTAGTAACCTCATCTGTCTTGTATGTAGGAATGTTGTCGTTTCCTCTTTGCTCCACAATGTAACTGTATTTTTCACTGCGTGAGAACAATTCACCCACTATTGAGAGATGTGGTATAAGAGCAATTTTGGATCAGTGCTCCATTAATGTCACAGATAATAAAAACAAATTATTAACAGTTGAGAGATGTGGTATAAGAGGAATGTTTTGGACCATGGCTCCATTTAATGTCACAGATAGATAAAAACAAATTATTGACCATTGAGAGATGTGGTATAAGAGGAATTTTGGACAATAGCTCCATTTAATGTCACAGATAATAAAATCAAATTATTAACAGTGAATAAAATAAAATAAAATAACTTTGAAAGCTGCAACATTATTTTATTCTTGTCTGGCAGTTTGTTGTCAGTAGGGGTGACCCTGAATAGTCGACGATTCAATGCTTCGATAGGAGAAGCCTGATTCGACTTTCAATCTCACAGTCGAATATTCACAGATGTGTTATGATCATGCCATTTTGGCTGTATGGGGTGCTCAAAATATCTGATTTCACATAGAACGACACTACCGTTTTCTCCCAATATGTTAAAGGGATACTCCATCCCAAAATGAAAATTTTGTCATTATTCACTTACATCCATGTCGTTCCAAACCCGTAAAAGCTTCGTTCGTCTTCGGAACACAATTTAACATATTTTGGTTGAAAACAGGGAGGCTTGAGACTGTCCCATAGACTGCCAAATAAATAATAGTGTCAAGGTCCAGGAAAGTATGAAAAGTGTAATCAGAATAGTCCATCTGCCATCAGTGATTCAACTGTAATGTTATGAAGCGATGAGAATACTTTTTGTACACGAAAAAAAACAAAAATAATGACTTTATTCAACATTTCCTCTCCTCTGTGTCCTCTCCAATCAGCATAGCACCATTTTGACAAATCTGAACAGTACGCAGGCGGCTTACGTTCTTCTGTATCAGCCACGCCACAAGGATACGTTTTTATGTGTATTTACGCTTTGGTTTGAAAGCAAACAGCACATCGCGGTTGACACAAGAAGAGCGTTAACGCCATCTGCGTACTGCTCAGAATTGCCAAAATGGCGCTAAATGGCCAAAACAAAAACAAAAAAAAGAGAGAAAATCCCTATAACCTCGTCCCCATGCACTTTCATAACCAAATTATGTGTAACCAAGCTGCAACAAAATTCTTGGAAAGGAATCTAATATTATTAAATTGATATTGGCTAATCCTTGAGGATTTCACTGATTAATCTGTAGGTCTTGAGCGAGTATTCAGCTTTTGCAAATGGTAATATTGAGGTAAAGCCATATTCTATATACATATGGAGCTGCTGTGTAGCACAAAATCAGTGGCAATTAAATCAAAGTCCATTGACAGGTTTGTCATGTTTAAAGGTGCATAGAATGCATTGATACAGATTTAAATTGTTCTCTCTGATGCCCCCAGAGTGTGTATGTGAAGTTTTATCTCAAATACCCCACAGAAAATTTTTATAGCTTTTTGAAATTGCCACTTTCTAGGTTATGAGCCAAAACACTGTTTTTTGTGTTTGTCCACTTTAAATGAAAATGAGCTGGTCTCTCCTGCCTCCTTTTTCAAGAAGAGTGCAGAACTTCAAAGAGCTTATGCCCCAGGCGCATAACTGGTGGTGACCATGTTACTGACATCACATTGATTTCAAATAAAAATTTTAACTACCACATTCCTATTTACGATCATTCTGGTTGCATGTGAAGGCAGCATTCGTGAAAACAAAGCCAGCAGAGACAATGGTAAAGCTTTTAGCAACGTTAGTAGCCTTACAAAGATCCAAGAAGCACTTTTGGAAAACAAAAATATGTACGCGTGCTGCTTACTTTGTCTGGAGTCTGGACATTTGTGCACAAAGCCTTGGTATTGATCCCTCTTCAGAAGCAATCTTTGCACAACTCCAAGCCGCTGAACTGCCCCTCGTTTGTGAGGCAGTCCGGCATAAATGTTAGCACAAGCAAGATAGGACTTTTCAGTTCTTTTTTTTCCAGGACATTTCCTTCAAAAAAAAATTACATTTAACCACCATGTCCTCTCAGCGGGTCTATGGAGACTTATATTCACTGGTGCATCCCAACACACACAACACTTTTTAATGGCTCTTTGCAGCTGACATTCACTTTATCTAGAAAGCTTTCAAATGTCTGCCTTCAGGAGGTAGGATTTCAAGGCATGAAGGCATCAAGGCATATCCGAAATTACAAATTTCTGGCTTCACTTCCTGTCTCCGGAGTTACCTTCTTCTGATCCGAGATTTTTGAAGGCAGCATAGATGTATCCTTAAGCTGCCTTTGATATCCCCACATTCCTGTGCTTTCCCGTTCAAGTGGATGGTTGGAATAAAAAATAAAGGGTGGCATCTGAAAGTTCACGCTTTGGTGTCTGGGTTTCAGTGTAAATGTATATTTCTGACTTAACTTTTTTCACTTTTTTATATTGTACCTAGTGAGAAATCAGTATTATAATAGTTAAATATTTGTTCAGTTATCATCAAAACTCATTCTATTTAGTTGTAGATCATTAATCCGCTATACTGCCTCGTAGTGCATACAGAAATCCGCTTCATGAGGTGCCGTCGCAAAAAATGCTGCCTGCATAGTCATTTGCCTCATAAAGCATCCCAAGGCAGCAAGTCAGCTGCCTTGGATTTCGACGCGGCCATTGCATCTCCAGCAGCTTCAGTGTATGAAAGCAGTAATGGCAGGCCGGTTTGTTTCTCACCTGTGGGCTGTGTATATGCTAATAGGGCAGAGAGCATCCTAGGCGCAGTAGAACACCCCCAGAGTATGGCGATCATAGTGAAATCTGGACTGCTAGTGTGGAGAGAGACGGTTTTGATTCATAGGTATTATAAAATATTAGGAGGTGGTTTTAACATTTATAGTATGGGCCGGGTGGGATTTAAATCAAACTTAAACATGAATACATTTATAAAAAACGTGCATATACACCTATACATTACTCACATATACATGCATACTCACAGGGCGTTCACAAATGCATATATAAATACACATGCACACTAATATAAATCGATACAATACATATAATGGTAACAATGAATGCATACACGCATGAATAACTTGCGTATACATATAAACTTGGCTAGCGTGCATACACAAGACATTCGCATATATGTATAAGCTTGATCCATACATACACACCTACACACACTCGCGCATACATATAAACTCGCTGCATACAAACACAACTGCACATACTCGCATATACATATAAACTTGATCCGTGCATACACATCCATAAAACACTCGCGCATACATAAAAAATAACATTTACTAACGTATACA